>NC_051176.1:77258058-77349498 GCF_013339695.2 Rhipicephalus sanguineus
TCGACGAACGTTAGCGTGTTCCTGCTGAATCGCTTTTCTTTATTACTCGAACTTCCCTGTTGTTTTACGCCCAAAGATAATTCTCCTCGAGGTGCGACTGCGTATTCGGACTCTTTTGTGATCGATATATTAATCATTCGCAATTTCTGCTACCTACCGAATCTATGAACAAGAACCGATGAACAAAGTTATGCGAAATTTCTGGACATTTGATATATCTATTCCTGCTTACTACCGAGCTGAAATACACGCCATAAGCTATGCAAAACTGTGTTTGAGAGCTTGCTATTCACAATAGCAAGCACTTTTTTTACTGTTTGCAAGGGAGAAAAGCTGTCAAAATAAGTGAGGTTTATTTTACCGTAAATATTTGCACGCAATTTCTTCCTTCCTGGGAGAGGAATACTTAGGCACAAAACAGGAACATTGACGAAAGAAAAGTCACGGAAAAGCGCATAGCAGACGTTACTACGCTGACCTTCACTGCTCGGTGGCGAACAGCCGCCGCCGCCGCTTCGTGACGTCACGGCGGCGGTCTTCAGGCCTTGGAGTCTAGAGGGTGTTGAGCGAATTCGCAATGCCCACGAACTATAGGTGGCGCGCTGTGCGATTCAAGATGGCGCCCGGTGGAGGGTCAACCCGTTTGTTAGCATAGGAACAGATATGACTTGCGGACCTACGGCCCGTGCCACTTTCGCCGGATGAGGTCATGAACTGCACCGAAGTGGATATCAGGCCAAAATACTTGCACAAACCATGACAAGCGCGAAATGCTTGCTAACTCATTATTTACCGTGGTGTGAGAGGTTATATTTCGGCTCCGTTACCGTGCATCAACGATTCTTTACGAAATCCTGTGCGCGCCACAGAAAACGTATGAATTGAACGGCACTCCAAACATATGTACCGTGCCTGCCTGTCGGATTTCCGTAGTAGTAGGCCGCCAGCGAGTAAGGCCATCGTTGCTGGACATGACCGCATGTTTAGCGTGACGATGTTTTCTAAACGTGTTGATCCGTCATCATTACTTGTGCGGTGGGGAACGCGGAGTGCACAGTTCACTTCTCTCGGATGTTACAAGTTTGATGAGCACCTCGAAACGAATGCACACGCAAGCTTTTCGCAACGTCGAAGAATTTCTGAACAACGACACCCTTCGATCGGTAATGGTCACGTTCATTTGGCAACTCAGCGGCGCGGCTTGTGGACGCGATTGAACGTTTCGTTTCCGCTCGTCGAGCTTGTTGGCAGTACGCGGCCACAAAAGTTGCGCTATGTACGCACCGCATCAGAAAAATTATGCTTTTATTTTAACACGAAAGTGTTTTCTGCCGGGGTCCACCAAGATTTTCATGACATATTTCCGTCACGGAAATAGGTCAGCAAAATGAACGCCATCAAATGGCAAAGAAAAAAAAACTATAAGAAAAAGCTCCGTTGACACGAGTCGAACCCATCACATCTTGGTCCGAGATGATGGCTGGCGGGCGTGTAGCCCACTGAGCTACCGTCAAATATATAACCGAGGCCACATGAACGCACCTTTTATCTTTCACACTTTCCTCTCGCAGTGCTCTTGCATGGGTGGATAGATGCTATGAGCGTCTCCTTTATAACGGGGTGGTGACATGTGTGCCACCAGGCTCGGAGAAAAAAGAAAACGCACCGTTGCTACTACCGTCCCATTCGGCGCGTTTACGATGGAAGTGTAATTACGTCTACTCTTTTACACACCGCGAGGTGGTGGCTTTAGCCCAGGCCTTGCTCCATAGCATCCATGGCATTGCACTGTTAGCCTCCTGATATTCTTTTGATATTTTTTTATCATGCTTCCTTCAGCCGCACCTATAGACCTTATTAATCTTAAAAACTTGTAGGATACTTGTTGTGAAAATAGCCTCAGTTGCGTTCATTTAAACCTTAGATCGGTGTAGGAATAAACAGGATGAACTCGAATATTTTTGTAGTGAAGCTCAAGTATGCTTGGACGTGTGATGTTTTCAGAAACGTGGTTGTCTTCGGAAGATGATGTATTTAACGTTTCCAACTACAAATCGTACTATCATGAACCGCACAGGCAAAAGGGGTGGTGGTGTAGCTATGCTAATATCAGTTCAATAGACTGTGAGTTGGTGTCTGAATTCTGCTGCATTTCCCTTTTTATGAGATACTTACTATTAGAAGGCGTGCATCAGTATTTTGTGTATGTTACCGCCCTCCTTCAAATAATGTCCGTTTTGTTTTTTTTTCTTTTTTAGACTCTCTGTTAGAATTTGTGAGTGAAAAAAAAATACGCCTTAATTTAGGTGGTGACCTTAGCATCAACATGTTAGCTGACAGCAGTGTTAAATTAGAACTTGAATCAATGTTAAGCTCAGCATTATGGTCAAAATGTTATAACGGCTCCGACGCGAATCACTTCACAATCATGAACACTCTTAGATCTTTTTATACGAACTTGACCCTTCTCTCGTTACGGCTGGAACATTAATTCACAATATTAGTGACACATGCCTATATTTATGCTGCAAGCCAACACATTAACGTACCCAACAAGTGGCGCGAGAATTTTCTTATAGACTTATAAATCCTGAAACATTGACCCTTTTTAGAGAACGCTTAGGCAGAAGCCGACTGGAGCAATGTGTTCGCAGCTAGCGCCCCCAATTTAGCCTACGATTTATTTATGAACAAGTTCTCAGAAATATATCTTCAATGTTTCCTCTAAGACGTTTAAAACATCTAAAAAAAGTCGGAAACCTTGGGTAAATAAAGAATGTCTTAAGCTTATATAGAAAGCGGGACCAATTAGTCAAGACATTTATACTGAGTAAGTTCCCTGAAGCTCTCAAAGTAGTTAAAAAGTACCGAACTTTGTCACCAAACGCCTTCGTGATGAAACAAAAACTATATTATTCGAACTTGTTTAGCTCAACACAAGGGCGTACAGAAAGCGTTTGGAAGGCACTTAACACTACCGCTTAGCATTGCACCGGAGCCAGTAACGAAAATTGTGAAAGATGGGATAGAAATTGAAGGGCCTGACTTAGCTGATGCATTTAAACGACTTCTTTTTATCAGTTGGCGGGCACTAAAACCAGTAGTACCGCTCTAAGATACATGAATAATCGAAGCGACCAAACAATATTTTTAAAGCCAGTTTCAGAGAGTGAGTTAGTAGCGACATTTTTGACACTCAGTAATAGCAAAGCCGCTGACGCGGGCAATATTCAAATGAAACCTGTTAAATATGTTATTGACATAAAAGCACCTGCCTTACCTACATTTTACATATGTCTGTCCACAGGACATTTCCGCGAAACATGCAGATTGCAAAAGTGACGGTTATCTATAAAAAGGGTCCCAGAAATGACATGTCCAACTACCGTCCTACATCGATTCTACCTGTGTTCTCGAAGGGTTTCGAGAAAATAATTTTGAAACGCCTGACTTCTTTACTGACAAGTTCAACTTGATTAGTTCAGCACAGTATGGCTTCCGACAAAAATAAATCTACCGAGCTCGCGCTACTGGCACAAAACGAATACTTCTAGAAAATTTTAAATCCCGAAATATGGTACTCGGTCTTTTTCTAGATTTCTCAAGGCCTTCGACCTCGTTAATCATAAATTCTCCTACAAAGTTGGATCATTACGGTGAATAAGAGGCATTGCGCACAAATTATCACGTCTTACTTGCAACACCGACTCAATCCGTCGTAATTCAGGCAAACATTCCGCAACAAAATCTATTAAACAGGTGTCCCGCAAGGAAGCATCCTGGGACCGTTTTCTCTTTATACTTTATGTTAAGGAATAGTCCGAATTGAGAATCAGCCCTATACCTTATATACGCTGATGATACGAGTTTGTTTTTTCAGGCAGATGTAGCAGCGAACTAGGTAATCGAGCGAACACGCACTGTCTAAAATTAATTCATGGCCAAGTAACTCCCTAAAACTAAACATAAACAAAACAAAAACAATTTTATTTCACCCCCGCCACACACAAGTTCAGTTTCCGATCATTTCGTTAAACAACTCAGAAATTGAAGTTGTCAAAAGTTTTAAATCATTAGGCGTGTATTTTCACAAAACATGACATGGGATGATCATGTGAACCATATTATTACTAAACTATCTCGGATAATTGGCGTTATGCACCGCCATTGCTACTACTTTCCGGTTTCCTGTCAACATGCTCATATATAACTCGTTGTTTTCTTCTTTATTGAATCATGCCTTTCTTGTATGGTCCCACAACGACAACTGTAAACATAAGCAAACTTACCGTCTTGCAAAAGAAGCTCTACGTCTAGCCTGTAAAACACCATATCGCTCCCACACAGCAGAATTATTTAAAAAATACTGCATCATTCAGGTTGCATTAATACATGATTACAAACTCAGTTGTCTATATAAGTTCGGTTTATTGAAAAATAATGATACGATTGCAAGAATAGCAAGGTTAGAGAAAAATTTTCCTGTCTATAATGTACGTCAACCTGAAGTGTGGTACATACCGAAATGTAGAACCAATTACGGAAATCAAATCTTAAAGTTTCAACTGCCTACACTTCTAAACCGCATAACTAAGGAACATAACATTGACATATGCAGGATATCACCAAAACAACTGCGATTAGTCTTTGTATAATGTGATGTGGCGACTACCTTTTTTTTTATGCCTGTATTGTAATCTTTTATTTTGTTTTTGTTTTTTTAAAGCACGTTGTGAAACATACTTTTCTTTAATTTGGTTCTATTTTGCCGCACGTCGTCTGTGCTACCCTATGTACTAGGGGGTCAGGGCTACTCAAGCTGTTCTCACAGCTTTCTCCTGCCCTCCTCGTAACGTGTTCTTGTTGCGGAATAAAAAATTTCAATTTCAATTTCAACTTCAATCCATAGCGAAAAATAGCTCTCCGACTCTCGCCTGGCTGTCGCACGTAGTCGCACCGCGTCCCCCGCTCGCCCTGTGAGCAGCCAGGCTAGAGGGAAAACACGACGCGCGTAGCGTTTCTCTTCGCGTTAAAAGGACGCTTTGAAGGAGTGCATATCGAATACCAGTGTTTATTATGAGCTTGTTAATGCCACACTTGCGCGGAATTCACCATATGCGGTGTCCACGTATATGTTAAGAACTTCAGCTACCGCAAGGGTTGAATCATGATCATGGACGTTAGTCGTCGGTACGGATCTGTGCCATTAGGCGTCAACGTGAGTGCGTCCACATCAAGCGGTACTATACGTATCTGCCAAACAGTAGACATTGCAAAAACTTTCTTCGGGAAAATGTGCAGCGCGGCACGGACGAAGGACAAGAAACGCACAACACGAGCGCTGACTCTCAACTCGTTGTGCGTTTCTTGTCCTTCGTCAGTGCCGCGCTGCACATTTTCCCGAAGATGTTAGTACACCAACTCGCCCAGATCGCCGTATTAATTGCAAAAACTCTCATAAACCAATGCACTATAAACAATCAACCACTTTCGTGCTATAACTATTCCTATGACAGAGGGGTCAGCCATCTTTTTAAAGTGACTTACGATAGTGAAAAGCTTGCCGTATAGGTTAACCAGCAAGGCAATCGCTGCTGCAGCATAGAGCCACTGCACGGGCCCGGGCCGGCCCGAAAGCCCGGGCCGGGCCGGGCCGGGTAAGGGGTTCTTGGATCGGGCCCGGGCCGGGCTCGGGCCCTGGTCCTCGGGCTCGGGTCGGGCTCGGGCTGAGCCAGGCCCGTGTTAGGCCCGGGTCTCATACGTATAGGTAGGTATAATTGCGTGTGTACGTTGTGTAGCTTGTTTTTAGATGCGAGGTATCTTATGCGGAGTTCAATCCGGTAGTGGTGTGCGGCGTGACCACCTTACTGCGCATGCGCATACCCTCTCCATTCACCCTCTCCCATCCCATCTCCACCTCCCCTCTCCCATTTCCCTCTCCACTCTTCCTCTGAAACGCGGGCTAGACATGCCGAACTTCTCTTCTGCGCAACGCCGCAAAGAGCACCAGCGCATGCGCGTCCCCTCCCCTTCTCTCTCCTCTCCTACGCTGCCCCCCTCTCGCATGCCTGCCGACTGCGTTCCCCGCTCGCCCTGTGAGAATTAACGGCCAAGCTAGAGGGAAGACGCGCGTAGCGTTCCTCTTCGCGTTCCACGACGCGAGGTCGGTAGCATGCCCAAAGAACGCCAACGGAACGCGATCGTGCAAGTGCTCCGGCTTCGTATCGCCTCATGGTCCCCTTTTGCGGGAAATGGTGTAATTTTTTGTTGTTTTGTGGGTTTAACTTCCCGAAGCGACCCAGGCTATATGAGACGCCGTCGTTGAGGGCTCCGGGTAATTTAAACCACCTGGAGTGCATTGGCGTGCATAGAATTGCACAGTACAAGACGTCTACAATTTTGCTCCATCGGTATGCTACATGGGATTTCAAGAAACGCCTAATATAAGTTTCCGCCATTATAGTGAGTGAAAGACGTTCTTGGGTACCGTGTAAGGAAAACAACGGTAAACTGCCTACATTAGTGTGTATAAGATGTGCGCGTTTGTATCTAGGGAAACATTTCGAGTATGCAGCTACGCTCGCATGCCCGTAGACTGGCCAACGCGACTTGTGAGTCATTAATATCTCAGGAGCTATTCGTGCATTTTAAGTGCAAGATGCGGAGCGGCTCTTATCCCAGGGCAAACGCCTTTCCCATTACTAGTGGCGATGCGCCAGACCATAGAGACACTCGTTTTCCCGAGTGGCGGTGACGGTGGCGGTGACTCGGGGAAGAAGGGTGGGACAAAGAACCTTGTTGTTTTGAACACGAAAACGCAGTGTATGTTGCGTGCAGTTGCCTGCCGAGGAGTCAACACGACAGCTTTAATTTATGTAACGGTGCCCAGCCTGGCGTATTCCTCCCAGAAGCATATAGAGCACGCTTTTTCCCCATTGCATTGTGCAATAGATGATGTTTGCAGGAGACTTGCTACTTTTACTCAACAGCCCTAGCTCGTTTGCAGTTGATGTAGACTCAATTTAAAAATGTCTGCCATGCTTTTTTCTCCACTTTATGCAGATATTATGAGATTGCGTGGTTAGCACTGCGTGCGTACATGAAAGAGCCAGCTATGACTCCAATTATATTTTATATTGCCCTGCAATCATTTCGCAAGAGTGTTACGCGCGTAATTCACCGAAAGTATACACAGTACCGGTGAAAGTCGTGACACTGAAAGGAGTTCTTAAACAATCTCTAGAAAATATCTTGTGTGCGGCAGGTATCTTCACAATAACCGAAGGTTGGACAGTGCCTCCTTTATGCTCAAGGCATAACTAGCTGAAACGGGCCGGGCCGGGCCCAAACCTTTCGGGCCCGGGCCGGGTACGGGCCACATTTAGGAACACCGGGCCGGGCTCGGGCGGGCCGGAGCCCGGCCCGGGCCGGAAAAATCGGCCCGTGCAGTGCTCTACCAGTGCAGCATCTTCATCGACGCTGTCGCTATCGGTGCTTTCACAGCCTTCAATGTCCGGTGAAAAATCCTCATCGTCAAGGTGCACGGTCTCTTTGAACATCGCTGTCAAAATCAATCTAAAAAATTTCCTCCCCAGAGTGCTGCTTCGCCTTCTCTGCGTTCTGCGCTCAGAGAATACTTTGCTTGCAGTGTGCTGCCACCCATCAACAAAGTAACAATTTTGCAGTGCAGCGCTGGCTAAAGCAACACACGGGTGAAGGACGACGTTCAGAGCGGGGCTGCCGATCAAATTTCGCCAGCTGGGGTCCACTAACGTAGATATACACATATTCCATCAATCAATCAATCAATCACGTTTAATCTCCGCCGGAATGCGTTAGTTGAGGACAAGATTGAGCCCCCAACTCGGCCGGTACTTGGTCATAGTTCACGATAGCCGTGGAGCGAGCGCAGCCCCAAATGACTGAATGGTCACTCGCAAGATTCTTACAGCTCTTTTCCGACAAAATGTAAGCGTTTTAGTTTACTGTATGCCGTATTTTTTACGATGACCCTGATATTATTCAGTTATAGAAGAGGATATAGCGAGCTCACACGACACGCTGCGTAGTATAATGTTATGGGTTTCATACACTACAAAAACACCGACGGATATTATATACAAGCGAAATAGCGCGAGTTTCGACAGCAAAAGACGGACACTAACATTTCGCTAACCTGCGTGGCCGCAGAAGACTTTGCGGAGCTGAAATGTGCACGCTGTGTGCCATGATTGGCAGCACGACTTGCCCAGGGTGCTTCACCACGTATTTTCACGAAAACCTCGCGTCTTGCAAGAAAGAATCAAATTTGCTTGTCACGGATGGCCTGGTTTCTTCACGGATTCACGAAACGTGCAAAGTCGTAGTGTTTCTTTCCAATCAAAGCGTTGACAATCGGGCTAGCACAGGCGAACTAGGGAGCGGCTGCCGGTTTGTCGTCTGCTAACCCTCCTCCTGAGATCCGCTTGGTGGCGTGGCAGTCTATGGGCATTCCGAATACAAATAAACTGCTGCTGCATTCCGGCGAGACAATATACCACGGGATTGAATGTCCAATTGAGACGAAATTTCCACTATTGGAAAATTCGTATCGGGAATTCAGGCCACAAACGGTTGCAGGTATGGCGTGAGGGCGCACCTACGCAGTTGGCATCATGCCTAATGCAGGGTTCACGTTCTGGCGCCGGCGCCGGAACGTTAGGGAATGCGTTCATATCCAAGCAACAATAAAATGTAGCAACGTGAAATGAAAAGTGACCTCTATAAAAGATCAGACTGCCATATCAGGAACGGCTGATCGTCGACAAGCCAACGATCAAGAGAGCATCAATTTTTGGAAAACGGCGCATAGCAATACGCATGGGACTGACGCACTTTCGAGGACCGCATTTCTGTACAGTCGCCAGCGCCGGTTTTTTTTCTCGTACGGCAATGCCGCCACCAAAATCTGTAGCTCATAACAAGTTTCGCTTGAAAAATTGCGATCGACAGGACAGCTTCCACGCGACTGGAAAACCGCGGAGGTCGCTGACGTCTTTGAAAGTGAAAACAAAAATTCACCAATGAATTATACACACACTTCACTCCTGTGAGATGCGAATATCATCGCATCCCGTATTACGATGTTTTTAAGAAGAAAACTTTTCAGACTAAAATTGTAGAAAATGCCTAATTTTCATGCGAAGCGCTTCTAGTTTGGTTAACAACCGATTTATATTCTAACTTATCTATAGTTAACCCCTTTTCTGGGTGCGTTGAGCGTTGGACCATACCCAGAGACCATATAGCGAGATTCAGAGAAATGGATACATTGTTACCCGGCTTTCTATGATTATGAAAGTGTAGATGTAGTGGGTTACATCCTTAGCGGTGTCTGGGGAAGAAGCAGAAGAAGAAGAAGAAGAAGACGCCCTGCCTGGCCTGCGTGCCCTGCTTCCGAGGTTTTGTCTCATGAAGAGACCTGCGTCAAGCACCATCATGGATACGATTGGAGAAGACCTAAAGGAGGTCCTCGACCAGCAGGGAAAGACGCTCCCCTTGAAGAGTTGCGCTAGCCTCGGCACGCAGAGGAAGGCGCTGCCCTTGAAGACTGCGTTCAGGCTCTGCACGCAGCAACACGACGGCACGCAGGACAAGATGCTGCCCCTGAAGACTGCCTTCAGCCTCGGCGCGCAGGGGAATACGCTGCCCCTGAAGACTGCCTTCAGCCTCGGCATGCAGGGCAACACGCTGCCCCTGAAGACTGCCTTCAGCCTTGGCACACAGGGCAAGACGCTGCCCCTGAAGACTGCCTTCAGCCTCAGCACCCAGGGCAAGATGCTGCCCCCAAAGACTGCCTTCAGCCTCAGCACCCAGGGCAACATGCTGCCCCCAAAGACTGCCTTCAGCCTCGGCGCGCAGGGAAGACGCTGTCCCTGAAGACTGCCTTCAGCCTCGGCACGCAGGGCAAGACGCTGCCCCTGAAGACTGCCTTCAGCCTCAGCACCCAGGGCGAGATGCTGCCCCCAAGGACTGCCTTCAGCCTCGGCACGCAGGGCAAGATGCTGCCCCCAAAGACTGCCTTCAGCCTCGGCACGCAGGGCAAGATGCTGCCCCTGAAGGCCGCCTTCAGCCTCGGCGCGCAGGGAAAGACGCTTCCCCTGAAGACTGCCTTCAGCCTCGGCACGCAGGGCAAGACATTCTCCCTGAAGACTGCTTTCAGCCTCGGCACGCAGGGCGAGATGTTTCCCCTGAATACTGCCTTCACCCTCGGCACGCGGGGCAAGACGCTGCCCCTGAAGACTGCTTTCAGCCTCGGCACGCAGGGAAAGACGCTGCCCCTGCTGACTGCCTTCAGCTTCGGCACCCAGGGCAAGACGCTGCCCCTGAAGACTGCCTTCAGCCTCGGCACGCAGGGCAAGACGCTGCCCTTGAAGACCGTCTTCAGCCTCGGCACGCAGGGCAAGACGCTTCCCCTGAAGACTGCCTTCAGCCTCGGCACGCAGAGGAAGACGCTTGCCTTGAAGATTCCCTTCAGCCTCAGCACGCAGGACAAGACGCTGCCCCTGAAGACTGCCTTCAGCCTCGGCACGCAGGCCAAGACGCTTCCCCTGAAGACTGCCCTGAGCCTCGGCACGCAGGTCAAGACGCTTCCCCTGAAGACTGCCTTCAGCCTCGGCACGTGCGTGAGTGATGTCTCGGAGTACGTCCACTGCTACGAGTCCATCCATGCCGATGTGACGGCGTCCAGGCTGCTTCTTGTATTTAGCAAAGGCAATGAAAACAAGAAGCACCTGCTGCGCTCTGCCGTTTTGCGTACACCAACAGGACGAACCAAACACAAGGGATACAAGCAAGATCTCAGGAAAGAGCACGACGGCACCACCGAGTTCGGGAGGCCCACACTCGTGCACACTCGCGAAGGGGTGACGTGGAACTCCAGAGTACAACCTGCTCCAGTGGCTTTGTTGCTGACAGCCGTGATAAGAGAACCTCAAGAAGGCCATGTACGTCAGTCAGCAGAAGAGCACCCTTGTAGAAAACATCCCCCTGCTGATGAGCAAATGCTTCCAACACGGGGACATTCCATGCGGCATCGCAGTTCCTGCAGAAAATGGCTTATGTGATATTTGAGGACACGCCACACTGCGCACGGCTAAAGAGTTCCGTGGAGAAGGGCATACTGACGACGTGTTTGAAGTCCGACAGCAGACTATCTCCACGTCATCGAAAACGCCGCGTTGCTACTCGTTCTCGCCAAAGAAGCCCGTGCTGCGAGAAATCATCCTTGCCGAGGACAACACGGGCGAGAGCTCACGTTGCTTCGTTGGTGGGGAGTGGTTGATAGAAACCTCTCATGAATTGTTCGCGCTTTCTCGTTCATTCAATTTCAAGGAAATTGAACAATTTGAAATGTTTTGCGCTTTTTTATGTGTGTGTTTGGTCCCAATGTATTCTTTTTCAGTCGTGATAAAGAGTATTCGCTGCTGCGCCATCGTGATTGATGTCGTTGTCCTCGCTTAGATTTTAGCGCTTGTTTAGCTTGTTTGTCACATTCGGGTCCTAAGTTATGCGCTTGTCAAATCTGCAAACAGCCACATAATGCAGACGGCGCCGACGATAGCGGTCGGGGAGCAGAACCGTAGTTCCCAGATTGCTGTCAACTGGATCGATACGAACTGAGCGAAAATACAGTAAAGGTTCAGAATAACTAAAGAAAGTGAGAAGAGCGCTAACTTCGAATGAACTTCATACGTAGGAACAGTAACTAATATACCTTTCAGCTAAAGCACGTCAGCAAATAAAGGAAATTAGTCGGCACTGACGGTGGGTTCGCACAAGCTGGACCGAGTCCCAAAATTACGTCAGCTTCAATTATTACGAGGGTCAGCATGTCACACTTCTTGTAAACTGCACAAGTAGAAAAAAAAAAGAATTGCAAGAGCACAGTTTATGCATGTTGTGGTAGCCAATTGAAGATCATGTGCGTATCATTTTTAACAGCGGTTCTGTTCTAGCTCGGCGTGAAGTGTCTACCCTGCCACTATCATCATCATAAACGGGTATGTGCCATACAGTGTTGGCGGTAACGCGTTACTTTTTGCAGGAGTATCATATAATGCGCTCCTCGATTGCCTATTTACTGTTGCTGCAGACTTATTCACTAAGAAGTGAGGCATGCTGTCCGACGACAGTTGCGAAATAGAGCTGTTGCTATAACTCTTCAAGTTGTAGTTGTCAGCAAGCTGTCTGTGTGAATAAAAGTAGCACGAAAAAACGTGGGACAAGTCGAAGAAAGCTAGAGGACAAGCGCTTAGAGGACAAGCGCTTGTCCTGTAGCTTTCTTCGTCTTGTACCACGTTTTTTTTTGCACTATTTTTATTTATAATGAATTACCAAATCGCCCAACAGTCTATTCTTGTAAGCTGTCCCTGCGATACTACAGTGCTGTTTTCTGTTTTCAAAATAAAATTTGCTTCTATCTGCGGGTATGTTTCTCGTTGTTGAATTCCCGAGCGAGCGAGGCTGACCTTGAACGCCTGCACATGTGTTTCGTGGCAGCTCTATTGGTTAAAGGGGCAAAAATGATTTATGATGCCAAAATTCTTTCCGGGACTGCAATTTAAGGATTTCTTTATTCCTATAGAAGATCTGCGCATATGTTTTGTACGCTAGTAGAAGCCAGTGTTGTACGGAACGGCGTCCCAAGGAACGACGTTCCAGGAACTAGTTCCTTTTTGGAGGAACGGAGATAGGCTTCTAAAGCCAGCCGCGCACGCTCACTGTGGCTCCCGCCAAGGGTCGACGTCGAGTGCGTGGCGCATGTGCGGTAAGGCTGCCTTGGAGGTATATAACCTTGGTATATATGCATTGACAATCGCCGAAATAAAGTCGGTTGATAGCATAGGCGTATCTACCGGGGGGGGGGGGGGTTGCAAGTGGGGCGCTAGCCCCCCCACTGAGAAATGTTGGGGGGCTCCGCCCCCCCCCCCCCCCCCACACACACACTTTCGACAGTGGTTATTGTCGGCTGGAGACTGGGAAACTAACAAGTCAGTCAAAGTTTTACTCGAACGCAGCAATAACGTAAATTTGTAATAACATTTGTCCTACGATTCTGCTGTGACGACTGTCCTCCGTTTGTCATGACCACGCACTGCAGGCTACCTGCGGTGCGGGCTGCCTATTCCACGCTTGTGCGTCTTTCGCTCGAGCATTGCAGAGGAGGCTATCGCTCAGCAGGAGCTCTATAACATTACAGCAATCTGTCATGATTTTATTTTGTCATGCCTGGCCTGAAATTTGAGTAATCCGCGACACAAATATGGGCGGGAACCAGTAAACGTTTTATAACCCGATCAAACGCTCTCCCTTTTCAGGAAATTCAGTTTCTTTGAAAACGAATAGCATCGCCACTGCTCCATATTCAAGCTGCTGTGAGTTGATGAGTGTGCAGAAGTGTCCAGTATTTTAGTTGTGCCCAGCCAGGACAGCTAAAATAGATTCCCACTTTAGTGTCCGATTAGCATGCTTCACTTGGCTTATCATATGGTGGCCTGCAGCGATCGTGGCGGCTTGTAACAAGGCAGTGGACTCGAGCACATTGAGAAGTCCAGCTTTCAAGTTTGCCCCGTTACTTGATCTACCTCACCAGGGAGATGATCAGCGTCATTGGTTTTCTGGACTAAGAAGGCTGCCCACCTTCAAAGGATTGTCAGTTCCTAATAATGTTTAGTTCCCTCTCTACGTCTTTGTCAGCAACGATGAGTTCACAGAGAGTTGTACACGCGCATAAACAGATCAGCATTGTTATACTATAACTAAAAGTATCTATCAGACACATATGACTCCATCTCGCCCGCTGCTATAAGCAGCCGCTGCCAATGTGATTAGCGGGCAGCCTTCTTAAATTACGTTCAAAAAGAGACACTGTCTGGCTATTATGAAAAAGAAATGAGTTATTGTTCGGCACAGTAATGTGCTACTTATTGTGCACACTTCATTTTAACGCCGCGAGTTTTCGCAGACTTGTGACGTCGCATAACAATTGGAGGCGTTTTTATGGTACGTACATTGAAAATTTTTGACGAATAGCGAAGAATCAATGACAAACAATACGACATATTGAAAATAGTTCATTAATATTATTTTTCACGCAGACATGCGTACGTGGTAATTACGTGGTGGATCACTTACGCGTCATTTGTTGCGTCGTTTTACGAGCAGGTGCTGTGAGCATGACCCAGAAAATTTCTACCAATGATTAACAGCTAACTACCTATACGGAAGGAAACAATGCGGGGTAGTTTAACGTTATAATAGCCCACATTTTTTCAACGAAAATTTGAGCGCACACAGTTTACGTAGGCTATTTACTTGGAGAAACCGGAGTGGAGGAGTAAACGGCCACTTCACCGCTTTTCCGTCCACCCCCAACCCAAGCTGGGAAAAGTAGGAGGGCAAGGAACGACACCTAGTATATGAATTCGTAGTGATTTATAATCTTAAGATAACTATACACAACCAGCTCGATGTGGTTTTCTTAAGTATTAATCGACTGAACTTGGTCTTCTTCTTAAGAAAGACTTTAGATTAGAGGGATCTAACAGTAAAGAAATTGGCACTCGGCTTATCCTGAAGACTTCCGCGAAGTACCTTGCTTTGTCAGCCAAATGTTTTGTTTAATAAGTGAGAACTTAAGGTATATTAGATTCATAGCAGGTTCTTCATACTCATCGTATCTACAACGCCAAACTAAAAAATGGGAAGTGATGGAATGCTCAGATGGTCAGGTTAAATTTGAGTGTACTTTTTAAACTTCACGGTAATATTTCCAAAATGTTATTAAACACTGCTGCGTTGTCGCGGTATAGGGGGCCCACCCTACACAATCTGTTTGTGCACATTCTTCGTTTACTTAAAAGAAACAGTGTTGAAAAGAAAGTCGTCTGATCAGCTCTATGAATATAAAAAATCGCCTAAATATATATATATATATATATATATATATATATATATATATATATGATAAAATGTACTTTTAGGGTTTTAGTCACGTGACTAGCTATTACGCGATGTTTAGTGATTTTAGTCGAGTGACAAAATGTTACGCGGTTTCAGTCACGCGAGTAGTTACATGATGTTACATGATTCTAGTCACGGGGCTACTTACGTCATGTTACGTGATTTTAGCCAGGTGAGTGTTACGTGGTTTTTAGTCATGTGACTGGATGTTACGTGACTTTTGTCACGTGACTAGTTATTACGTGATGCTTCGCACTAGTAGTGCCAAGCCTGATGTGAGTGCGGAGCTGAGCGGCCTCTTTATTGTTGTTTCTTGTTTCTCTTTATTCTATTTCTTTCTTCCTGTCTCTCTCTGTTTCTTTCATCTCTCTGTTTATCCTGTCTTTTTTTGTCTCTCTTTATTTGTATTTTTTTCTTTCTCTATGTGTTTCTTTTTCTTTCTCGCTCCTTGTATATTTATGCTTCTTGCACTTCTTTCTTTTTCTCTCTATTTATCGCTTCCTTTTTCTTTCTGTCTCTTCCTCTCTCTTTATATCTGCCTCTATTTTACTTTCTCTTTCTGTCTTTTTTCGCTTTCTTTCTCTACGCTATGCTTTACTCTCCCCCTCCTCCTTTCTCTCCTCCTCACCTACATCTCTTCTCCTCACCATCACTTCCCTTTCCAGCCACCTTGCTATACTATATAACACAAGTCTATGCTATGCTCTGCTAGCGTGCCTGGATAGCCGAGTCGTTAGGACGCTCGTCTTCGGATCGTGGGTACGCGGGTACGAATCCCGCCGCCCTATCAGAAATTTTTTTCGCCATCATTTCCTCTTTCTTGATATCTTTCTTTCTGTCTCTCTGTTTCTTTCTCTCTCTCTCTCTCTCTCTGTACTCGTTCTCTCCTTTAAACCATATGGGTTATTACACGCCACGCCGGAGAAATCGGCTCACGTGTTTGGGAGCGAAGCAGAAGTTGAAAACGGCGAAGCGAACGCGTAAAAGAAACAAGGAAGGCCACCCAGCTGCGCTCTTTCTTCAGACTTGGCACCACTAGTGCGAGCTGCCATAATTTTATTACCGAAGTAAAGTGTGGGATCAGACTAGTTGGTATTCCATTATTAAACTGCTCAGCGCAAAAAGTAGATAGAGAGAGAACAACTTTATTAAAAATAAACGAACGCCAGTAAACAAAGCACACATAGAATTGACGAGGACCAGCGCTACCTGCGCTGGTCCTTGTCAATTCTTATATGTGCTTCGTCAACTTTTTGCGCTGAGCAGGTTAATAAGTTTATTACCACCTGCTTGCCCTATCAAAGATCTTTACTTATAGTGACATACAAACAAGCCAAAGTGACACGACGGAGAGCTCAAATGTGTGTTCATTCAGCCTCTCCCGATATGGGTCGAGGTGCACACACCTTTGTCGATGGCCGTGAAAACCGGATGTGAGAGCATTACGTCGTTTTCGAGCGAGGGAGAGTTATGGGGGCCTCAGCCTTTTCTGCGTGCCCTTTAATGAAATTGGGCTTATATAACGCTAGGGATTTTTATGCGAATGAAAAGAATGAGCTTCCCCAAACTTAAATATCCTTTGTCCAGACACTGAGTGCTTAGCAAAAAAAGTTACAGTGAAGTTTCACTTCATGAACGTGCGCGATCCTCAAGCGAATCGGTGCTATCCCCTTGTGCATTGGCCGTAGAACATGTTTGCGTTAAGCGGGATGGCTTTGACTCACTTCGCGATAGCAATGTCACAAATGGGGCATTTACGCTTGCTCGTAAAAAAACTCATATTTGGGCTAGTGCGTGAGAAATTTAGGATATCATCATGAGACATGCCGTAGTGGGATACTCCAGGCTCATTTTGACCCCCCAAAATTCTTGATGGTGCACTTCAGTCTACAGAGTCTGTCCTGAAAGTAAGAGAACTGAGTACAGGAAACACGCTTTATTCGGAAAAAAAAAATATTCGATACACGTTGCGTTCTTCAAGATATGAACCTTGTGCATTAATACAGCGAGCCAAGGAGTTTCCAAGTATTTGTACGTATCTTGGAAGACCTTTTCAGAGGTGTTGAGAAGCTCCGTTGCGGTCCTTTGGGTGTCTTTCGAGGGGCCGTTTCGGTGTGCATTTAGCGCACGTTTTATTCTTGAAAACAGTAAGAAGTGACGGGGAACGGCCTGAGGTGTATGGCGGTGGTGGAGGCGTGGTTATGCCTTGCCCAGCCAAAAATGGGGCGACAGCTAGTTGGGCATGCGACGGGTCACCGTCGATATGCAGAGTCCACGACGTCACAAGCTGTCGATGCACGCGTGGCACGCGTTATTGACTCAAGTCTCTGGAGAACTTCCTAGTGCTTCTTTTTCCTCTAAGTCGATGGCGTTCGCATAGGCGCGTTCCTGTAGGGACGAACAACGCCATACAATAAGTTGAGCAGTTTCCATTCGGGCTTGTTGGTACAACATCGTCCACGAAAATAGCGCTGGATGAACAGGGACACGTGAAGAAGATACACAACACAGGCGCTAACTTCCAACAAAATTTTTATTTTTGCATGTGCCCACTTACTTATACTGAACAACTCACAAATAACACAGAATCACACCTGCGCACAGATTCTTCTCACGTCGCTATACGCCCTTGCAGGTTTATCGTTACCTAGAAAGGTCAGCTCTTTTTCACTCAAAGCTGCAGATGGGCAGGTCACGCAATTCTGACCCGCACGTGATATGGCGGCTGCCTCGATGATTTGTCGTGTAAGAGATGACTTACAACGAGATAATACCTTGCACCTATCGAAAACAGGTTCGCCTCCACAATCATGGCAGCGGACGCCAAGATGACCTTGAATCGCGCTATTCACATTGCAGTAGTGTAAATAGGTTCGCACCCACAGTCACGACAGTGCACGCCAAGATGACCTTGAATCGCACTATTCACATTGTAGTAGTGTTCTCTTAGCCGATCGTTGATACATCGGCCAGTTTGGTCGATGTAAACTTTACCACAGTAGATAGGGATCTGACCTTCCTAGTAAAAATAAACATGCTAGGGCGAGAGCGACATGAGAAGAATCTGTGCACACGTGTGATTCTGTGTTATTTGTAAGGTGTTCGGTTAAGTAGTTGGGCACATGCAAAAGTAAACGTTTTGTTGGAAGTTAGCGCCTGTGTTGTGTATCTTCTTCTTGTGTCCCTGTTCATCCAGCGCTATTTTCGTCGACCATACAATAAGAGTGAGGCGAAGGCGCAGTATTACATACGTGTTATTTATTACATCGTTTAAATAGCCAGCAGTAAATTTTCGTCCGAATTTAGGAGAAATCGGACAGGTTCTTGGTGGCGAAGCAACGCCGGACTCTTTGCTTCGCGATGGAGATCACCGCCGTCTTCGAAACGTTCACCCGGAAGAAGACGCCTTCACCGCTGGACGTTTTATGACACAACTTTATATACAGAACTATTTACATAGAAAATGGCAACCAAAAAAAAAAAAGAATGACCCGCCGTGGGGCCTAAAGCAGCAGTGCCAGTGTCCACCGGCAAAGTCTAGGCTTCCTGGGACGCTCCTTTTATCCCCTCTACCCTAATCACTTCTCGTTGCCCGCGGTCATCGACACCGGCCTAAATCGGGCAGGCAGTTCTGTGGAAGGAGCGGGGGAGTGAGTCCGGCCCGACGCACCTGCGAAGCTCGGGTCTTTTTCAGCACACTTCAACTCTGGAATGTGTGTGAGGAAGGGGGAAGAGGAGTCACGTGGAGCGCAACCTTACACCAACATTGTCCCGCACAGGCCAACAGTAGCCTATTCGCCGCGAGATCGACCTATAGGAGGCAGCACCGTCACCGCGTTAGTGTGGAGAGGCGGCCGGCGGCACGTATACAAATGCACACAGCGGCGCTTTGTTGTGAGCTGTTTGAGCCGATTGTCGGCGAATAAAATGCGTTGATTGCAGCTTACTGGTAATATATACGCTCTTCATTGTTAACCGATGCACGACGATCATCCAACGTTACTATTACTAGTGAGAGAAGCGAAATCTGCTGATGAAAGGTATGCTCAACCTGGGTGACAGCCTGCACTTACGCACTATACGACGTTTCTTCTTGTTTTCTCTGTACGTGTTTACCTTGTGTTCTGTGTACTACGCACTGCTGCAGCACGCCTGAACTACTGTGTTTACTTAGTGTTTACTAGTGTTTACTTCTTCTTCATTTACATAGCAGCTCATATTCCAGTGCAATGAGCACAATAGCACTGTTCGCGCGACTAGGCGTACGCATGTAACAGTGTTTAGCACAGAGTTTTCATCGATTATGTGCACGACAGTGATGCAACAAAGGTCCGGTTATTTTATGGAATAAGTTTTTTTTTTTCTCGAACTAATCATGTACGCTGCCTTCCATCAATTTATGACTCCACTCAAACGCTCTAGATAATGTAAAAAAAAAGATGAGGTTTTGCGTGACATTATAAGACAAAAACGTAAGGCACGCCATCGGGAATAATTTTCAACATCTGGGTTCTTCAAAGCGTACCTAAATCTAAGCACACGGGTGTTTCTGCATAAATTTCGCCCAAAGTTAAAATTGCGTGCGGGAACTCCGTTTCATCACTGCCGTGCCATTCCATTGTCTTTTTTTTTTTAGGAGACAGTTTGAGTGCCGAAGTGTCAGACTTCACTTGATAGAAATATTTCGCTGTAGTGGGACCACGATCATACAATAAAAGGACATCTTAAGCACAACTAAAGCTCATCATGAACTACAGTGCCGCAGTTATACACCTAACAATAACGCGAAAGTGCATGAGCCTCGCTTTTGTTTACCACCGAGTCGCTAAAACGCGGCATTCACACACTATTTAATGCTCCTTATGTTTGGGACTATGCCAAGCGCACTTTACGACGTGCTTGAACCAGAAAGCGGCACCAACACTGAAATGATTCTGGCGAATGAAGGGTACGACACCAATACACAGCCCTCTCGAAAATCGCACTCACTCATCTTATTACAATGCGCATGCAGCCGAGCAAGCCCACTTGCTTCTGTACACCATGTTAGGTATACGTACGAGCAGTTAAACTCGCGCTAACAGAACAAACCGCCCTTTGAGAACGTGCAGGACGTACGCGCACATGCAAACACGACGTGGCTAGCAGACGACGCAGGGAGCAATCCACACTAGGCGCGCTTCAGCCAGTAGCCGCCAGGCGGCGACTCTGCTCGATCTCGCGGCCAATAGTTAACAGAAGCCAGTGCTAACCAGCAGTAAGCAACACTACTCGAAAGCTAGCCCAGGCTAGCCAATGGTTAGCCAACCATAGGCAACATTAGTCAACACTAGCGAATCAGTGCTGGCGTTATGCGGGTAAATACAGTGCATGTCGTAGCATGCACGGCATGTCATTTATGTTAACATGTGTGGAGCGCGGAAGAGAAGACGGCCGATACGAAAGCTGCAGAGCTGATCACTCGAGCCTACAACCCACAATATTCATTTTTATTTCCTTTCTCCTTCCTGCCTTCTTTTTGCTGTGAGCGCCTCCTGGAATCGCAGTAGATTCGGTCGCTGCACACGCATACAATATTATCCCATGCAATTCTCCTATGTTAAAAACTACCGCGCCTCCTCTCGTCATTTATGACAACTGTCGCATCAGATTTTTTTTTTGTGAACCACAATTCTAAATGTCCGTGCATTTTTGGAACATCAAAAGTAAAAATTCACTTTTTTTTTGAAAAATAAAAACATACCTTAACCATGTGAATAAGCACTAAAATGACTTGAATAAGTTGCAGTGATACATAATTGCAATTGTTAAAACGGCAGAGCGCAAGGAAAAAAGATAATAAAAAAAGAAAAAGCCCGGTGCTTAAAAGTGGCGTGCGCAAAATGACGCGAGCAATATTACCCTGGCGCGCGCAGTGCTTCTCGGTATGCGGCCTGCTACCGTGATAATGCATACGAACCCTGTTATTCAAATGAGGAGAGGAAGTCTACCCTTTATTAGTGCAATCGCTGAGGGAACAAGAAGGCGATTAACGCTGCAAAGTGTCGCACGCAAAAAATAGCGCGAGCCATATTCATCGGACGTAAGCAGAGCTGCGCTGTACGTCGTCTGCTCAACACGACGAAGGATGGATGCTATGAGCGTCCCCTTTATAACGGGGTGGTGACAAGTGTGCCACCAGGCTCGACAAAAAAAAAAAAAAAACCCTTTACTCTTCTTTTTCTTAGCGTTGGCCTAGTGTCTTTACTTCAATTAAAACTATTTTACTCCAGAAAAAAAAAAAAAACTTGAGTTTTCAGCTCCGTTCTCTGCCCTTTACGGCAGAATGTCATTATTTTTTTTTCCAATATTTATTTTTGTCCTTTCTCTCTAGTTTTCTGCCACCAATACTCTAACCGTCTCTTACTTATTTAAATCGCGGGTGTGTTCAGCTTTCCATTGTCTCTAAAACACAAGGCGTCATGTAGGCTCGTGCCCAAACGTACACTTGGGGTGGATGTCTCCACATTCAATCAGAACATGCTCCGCCGTTTCCTTATCTTCCCCGCAGCACGTGCATTGTTCTTCTTCTTTACTGAATCTCGCTTTATAACTACGCGTTCTAAGGCAACCCGATCTCGCTTCAAACAGTAAAGCGCTTCCCATTGAATTATAGTAAGATGCCTCCCTCCTTATTTCATTTTTGCCCTTTCGGTAGTTACTCAAAGCCGGTTTTTTCTCCATAGCTGCCGTCCAGTAAATCCTCTCCGCCTCTCTGACTTTTCGCTTAACGCTCTTTGTTGACATACTGCTTACACTACCAGCCGTATATTTACTAGTGAGCCTCCTAGTTCTTTTTCTCCACTGGGTGTCCACGCTCTTCCTATTCAAGTAACGGAACACCTTCTCTGCCCATCTACTCTCCTTCATATATTCCTTAGCCTTTCTTCGAACCTTATTTTGCTCTGAGCCTCCCTCGCCTCAAAACCGCCCCTGCGTACCACCCCCTGCGTACAGCGCCCCTTGCGGCATCGGTGCAACTTGGGAACCGGTTTTTGGTTTCCGTGGCCACTTTTAACACCTCCCCATTTTTGCCACCCTGACATTGGTTCAGATTTTGTGTACTCTAGTAAGCAGCAGGAATAAAGAAGCCATTTTTCACATTTCACAACCACTGAGCCCTGATGACCTAATTTGACACCATGTATGTAAATGCATAAATAATTGCACCACTGGCTCAATTTTTCGTTTGTAGTCTTCTGAGGTACTAACCATTAGGAAAACACACACAAAAACATGGTAGATCCCTCCGTCATAGGAATCGGAATAACACGAAAGTAAAGCGTGCCCTTACAGAAGTAACTGAATGTTTACTGTACATTGATATAAGAGAGTTTGCACAATGTACATTGATGTCTGGCAGCTATAGCACCGTTTAACGTGGATGTGCCCACATTGATGATTGGTGGGACATCTCCATCCCGACGACTAACGTCCCTGCTAAATGATTAAACAAACCCTTGGGGTAGCTGTAGTAGTTAGCGGTGAAAGCGTAATCAGAGAACTAGGTGTGATAGCCAGAAGAGCGTCGCATAATGGACGCAGAACTTGGTCGCCATCCCGCGGCATGTTAAAATGCGAATGAAAACCTTGGCCGGACAAGAGGGAAACGCAAAGCGCGTCGTGCCGGCCCGGTAGCCCGGCCGCGATTTCTCTCGGGGCGAGCGCGTGAGCGGGGAACGCGGTTTAACAGCCATGTGAGGCAGGCGCGCGTCGCAGAGCTATGAGCGAAGCCGACGCTTTCACGACGCTTGGCTAAGGTCGCCACCTCGCGGTGTGTTAAGGCATTGACAAAATTGAACTTCAATTGAAAACGCGCCGAATGGGAGGGCCATGTAACGCGTTGCAGGTGCTAATCGCGGAGGCCACAGTAATGACGAATTTATTTTACTGCTCCCAGAGGGCAACACCACCCGCCGACCGGGAGAGTGGTAGATATAAAAGACGCGTTTGTAAAGCCTCTAGAGTCTGTGACCGTGGCACTGTGGATAGCGTACCCGGCATCTGTCGTTGCTGACCGTGCGGTCGTGGGTTCGATTCCCGTTGACGGAACTCTTTTTTCTTTGCCATCTGATCGTGTATATTTTTTCTACGTCATTTCCGTGACGGAAAGACGTCACTGAAGTCTTGGTGGACTCCGGCATAAAACACTTTCGTGTTAAAATATCCCCAGGCCAAAATAAAAAATCCAGGGCTGAAAGGGTTTTGTCTCTATGCAAGTAATTCCGCAGAGCTTTTTCTAATACAATCACGGGATATTCCTGCTAGCATGACATTCCCAGGATTTAGGGACATCTGTGTGTGGCGCCATCTCTCGGCGGTGACGACGGCCTCCTGCCATGACTGAATGGGAGATATGCGAAAAAAATCATATCTCTTGAAAAAAGCAAGCTATCAAAAACGACTCGGGGTTCTATACAGTAGAGACCTACTGGAACATTTTGGTAAAATTGCAGTATCGCACTACAACGCCTGTGGCTTCCCAGGGCAATTGAACACCGCCCATTAGAAATACATGGGGCCCCATTGTAAAATTTTAAACACTTTGGGAAGCCACGCGGTTAGTAGCGCCACACTGTAATTTTAACAGAATGTTCAAGTAAGTCTCTGCTGTATAGAACCGGGAGTCGTTTTTGATATCTGTATTTTTTCGTCAGATACGATTTTTTTCGCCTATTTCCCATTCAGTTACGGCAGGCCACCGCAGTCCCCGACGACAGATGGCGCTACGGTGCATATGTCCCCAAATCCTGGTCATGTTTGCGGTACTATATGGCATTACGAAAGTAGTGGGAGGTCGTGAGAGTCTCAAGTCCGCTTGATTATCAGGTGTCACACGAGGGCACGATCACAAAGTTGGTTTGAATCCTCTCTGTCGCGTGGTTAGTACCGCGGGGGCAAGGGTACAAACGCAGACGGACCGGCACGTACACGCTGCTTGCTCAGACGAAAGTACCCTTGCTCTTTATTGGGCCCCAACGTATATAGGCACATACATACAAGTTACAGGGCGCGCCACACCCTGGTGGCAGCCTAACAAAAGGGCTGAAATGTGGTGACCTCTACACTCTTCAGTTGATATTTATGCCAACGGGCCCGGTCGTCAGTCTTGCCGAAGGAAAAAGTAGCGTTAGGCCACGTGACAAACTTTTCAGTTCAGTTGCAATCGTAATACTTAACAATAGTTTTGGGCTGTTTCACCCCCTGAATGTGAGTAATCAGCCATGTGAGTAAATATGAAATTAATACTGCTATATTTCAATGGCGTAATAAGTGGAATACTTTGGAACAGTGTAACAGCATTGATAAGTGATATCGTATGCTTGTATTGACGTGTCTTCAATTATTTTGATTCGGTGACATTAGCTCATTGTAACTTTTCCTTGTTTTAAACCTTTCCAGAACATAGCAAATGCATATTTAGTTTCCATAAGTTCAATGCCGCGAGGCATAATTAAGATACCTAGCTCATGGACTGTTGAACGTGGTACTGGGATTAAATGTTCGGCGCCTGGAATAAATTGATTGGCAGGCGTAGCGCTAGGATTGCTTGGACGTGCGGTTTAAAAGTTCAATCCTGGCCTGGTGAGATATGCGCCCTACAAATAAACCGCTGCTGCATTCCGCCGAGACGGAATATGATACGGGACTAAATGTCCAATCGAGACGAAATTTCCACCACTGGACATCTCGTATCGGACGTTCAGGTTGCATGGTTCACGTTCCGGCGCCGGCGCCGGAACGTTAGGCAATGCGTTCATATCCAGGCAACAATGAAATATGGCAACATGAAATGAAAAGTGACCTCTATAAAAGATCAGACTGCCTTATCAGGAACGGCTCATCGTCTAAAAGCCAACCATCGAGAGAGCATCAGTTATTGGAAAACGGCGCATAGCAATACACATGGGACTGGCGCACTTTCGAGGACCACATTTCTGTACACTCGCTGGCGCCGGTTTTTCTTTATCGTACGGCAACGCCGCCACCAAAACCTGTAACTCATTACAAGCTTCGCTTAAAAAAAATTGCGATCAACAGGACAGCTTCCATGCAACTGGAAAACCGCGGAGGTCATTGACGTCCTTGAAAGTGAAAACCAAAATTCACCAATGAATTACATACACACTTCACTCGTGTGAAATGAATATCATCCCATTCCGTATTTACGATGTTTTTAGGAAAAAACTTTTCAGACTAAAATTGTAGAAAAAGCCTAATTTTCATGCGAAGCGCTACTAGTTTGGTTAACAATTGATTTATATTCTAAGCTATTTATAATGAACCCCTTTTCGGGGTGTGTTGAGCACTGGACCCTACCTAGAGACCATATACCGAGATTGAGAGTGGACATATTGTTACATGGCTTTCTATGATTATGAAACTGTACATGTAGTGGGATATATCCTTAGCGGTGTCTGGGGAAGACGCAGAAGAAGAAGAAGAAGAAGAAGACGCCCTGCTGTACAGGATCTAAGCCTTCTGGTTGCTTGGATCGAACGCATCCTTCGTCCGCCCGCGAGCGGCTTCGTCGACTTGTCCCCCGGTTCGTTCAGCCGTCTCTGCTTCGTCGCCCGTCTGTTGAAGACTCTGCTCCTTCGGCGTTAGGTGCATCCTCCCGGGGGGTGCGGCCATAACGGGCGGTGCTGACTCAGGCAGACAGACTGATGTCTGTCTCGTCTTCCGGCCAGGCAAATGCTGCCTGGTCGGCCTAGTCTTGCTCCTAATCATTTACCGATTGATGTTTTCTTGCGCAGCGGTCTGAGCAACGTTCCAGTGGCACTGGTTCCAACAAATGGGGAGTCCATTCGAATGAAGAATCCGAAAAGCATTCAGGAAGAGCTCCGGAAGGTGACTGAGCATTTCCAATTGATCACTGAGGTGCGTCAGTTGGTCGTGGAGGTATTTTGTGCTGTTCACCGGACCAGGCCTGCATTTCAGATCTTCTAAAGTGCACTACATTTGCCTCCCTCCCGGTGAGCTGTTTTATGCCTTCTCACTTGGCCTGTGTTAAAGGTTTAGTTCGTGGGGTGGACTCGAGCCTTTCCCCGTCTGAAATTCTAGAGATGTTTTCTGTAGCAGGAGCAGTCTCAGTGTTCCGTTGCACGCGCAGCGTTGACAGCAGAAAGATCCCGACCGAGTCGGTGATAGTTACCTTTGCTGGTACAACTAGACCGACAGAAATCAAGGCGTGGCCACTGATATATCGAGTTGAAGCGCTATCTCCTCGCCCACTGCAGTGCTATAAATGCTGGCGTTATGGTCATAGTGTAAAGGGATGCAGGTCAGTAGCGCGGTGTAAACTGTGTGCAGGACAACACAACGCTGACGAATGTGCATCACAGGAAAGGTCCTGTTGTCTCTGCGGTGGTTCGCACTCAGCTGATGATGGTAACTGTCCCGCGAGGGCTCAGGAAATTCAAATCATGGAGACCATTGAACAAAAACGATGTTCTAGACGTGAAGCTCGAGCTGCCATCGCAGAGCGGTCTCGTGGGTACGCTAATGCTACGAACCGTAGTAATAATGTCACAGATTCCTCACTCTCAGAGGTAATAGCTTCTACTGTTGAAAAAACAATGACAAGGATAATGGAGAATCTTTTTGTAACGCTGACGGAATCGTTGGCTCAAATAGTGAACGCACAGATGACTCAAATCCTGATGAGTGTAAACCAACCGGAAGGAACCCCGTTACTTTCTTCAACAAAGGAGGTAAACACAGGCTCGCAAGAACCAGTTTCCTTGAAAACCAGCCGCACGAAAATAGCACCTGATGGAGAGCAGTTATATTCACCAAAACCCGGGCCATCGAACACTAGCCGTAAGATAATTCCCGTTGAACAAGAATTGGAATGGAGCTCAGATTCAAGTTCTCTTGATTCACAAATGGAGACAGAATCTAGAAATATGAAACGGCGGGCATCGCCTAGAAAGCAAGGTTCTCCAGTGAGTCCAAAAGGGAAGAGCAAAAAATATAAGGAAATCGCATCAAAAAACGACTTTTTGAAAGATAGCATATTGGATAAGGCAGTGAATGCTGCCGGTATCTCGTCAAAATAGGTGGATTAAAATTTTACAGTGGAATTGCCGGTCAATTTTTTCTGCATCAACAGATTTATTTTACCTCTGCAATCAACATTCACCTGATGTTATTGTGTTACAAGAAACTTGGCTTTCGAAAGAAAAGAGCTTTCATCTAAAAAAATTACCGCATATTTCGTTTAGACCGACCCTCTAGGGGTGGCGGTTTAGCAGTCTTTATTTCTCTGAAATTTGCTCATCGGGTAAGAATTACAGCTCAAGTAATGAACTTAGAAAGCGAAATTTTAGCATTAGATATTTCCCTTCCGGGATGTCTTCCCTTTTCATTAGTAAATGCATATTTTCCAGCAGGTGTTCAAAATTCTAATGTTTTAGATTCTGTAATTACATCTTGCAGGAAAGAAATTCTATTGGCAGGAGACTTTAATTCGCATCATATTTCATGGGGTTTCAGAACAGATACGTGTGGGAAACGTCTGTGGGATTTCGTTTCTAAGAATAATTTAACATGTATTAACCAGCGAACACCAACTTTCGCTTGTAATCGGTCTATCTCTGCGATTGATCTTACTTTCTGTAGTCCCAGGCTCTCTATTTCTACATGGTCTACTTTGAACTCGGGTACAAGTAGTGACCATTTTCCTATATTCTTTGAGCTTGTGTTTCCCGTCACTTCACTAAACAGCAGGTCGATTACTCACATCAATTTTAATACATTTGAAAAGGTGCTACGAGTAGTTTTGTCAAAACGAACATATGAAAATGAAGAGCAAAATGCTATGAACTTCAGCGATCTGATAAAGAAATCTCTAAATCAAGCTAAATTTACAGTAAATGTTTCTAAAAGCAATTCTTCTAATCCTTGGTGGAACTCGGATTGTACACGGGATTACAGACTAAGAAAAGCTGCGTGGCGTAAACTGCTCTACAACCAATGTCCTAAAAATTGGAGGGATTATAAGTATGCGGCTGCGGTTTTTAAACGAACAGTCGCCACTGCAAAGGATTGTCATGATAACCAACGTTCAGAGTTCCTTTCAAAGCCTGGTAATAGGAAACCCCTTTTTAATTTGCTTAAAGCCAAAAAAGTAATTCCGTCACCAATTAACATCGAATCGGTAGTCTCCACGCCAATTGAGTTGTCTAGTTTCCTGGAAAATATTGCCAAAGGTCTTGAAAGTCGCTTCACGGCTGCGTGTTCATTCCACTCACGGTCCCCTGTCAAAAGTGACGACTTTGAAGAAGTGACAGCTTCGGAACTAGCACAAGTAGTGAATATCTTGCCCAATGCTGCGCCAGGTCCTGATGGCATAAGCGCATCGGTAATAAAAATTGTACATAAAGTTTCGCCCCAGGATTTACTTGCAATAGTTAACCACTCTATTAGAAATTCATGGATCCCGCCTGAGTGGAGAATGGCGAAAATAATTCCTTTATTAAAAAAGCATGGAGCTGGATTCACTTTAGATAACATTAGGCCTATTTCGCTCACATCTAATCTGGTAAAACTAATCGAAAGAATCTTACACATTCGGATAGAAAATTGGTTGAACGAAAACATGATTTTGAGCCCATGCCAAATTGGATTCAGGCGTGGCTACTCCATTTGGTGTGCCCATGTTGACTTAGAAAGCAGGATACAATTAGCTCGTTCTAAGAAACACTTTTCCGCTTTAGTCACTCTCGATATTACAAAAGCTTATGACAGCGTAGAACACGTTAAATTAATAAATTCGCTAACGCAAGTAGATTAACCACACTACTTTGTTGCATGGGTATATTCCTTTTTAAAAAACAGAGAATTTTATTGCTCTCAATATGGTGTGTCTTCTTCAAACTATAAACAAACTAGAGGTCTTCCGCAAGGCTCGGTATTGTCACCATTATTATTTAATATATTGCTGTGTACTATCCCTTTACAACATGACGTGCAGGTGTATGTATATGCCGACGACATTGCATTTTTTGCTTCAGCTGCAGATATACATACACTGTATCAAATTCTACAAATATATATGAACACTCTGGAAACGTGGCTTGAGGGCATTAATTTATCTTTGAACATAAGGAAAAGCGCAATGGTAGTTTTCCCACTAAGTGTCCCAGTGCAAATTTCGTTACTTTACCGACAAGATGTCATTCCGCAGGTGGAATCAGTCAAGTATTTAGGGGTGATCTATACCGAAAAACTCAATTGGGATGCGCATATAGAAAATATGGCAGTTAAAGGAGCACGGGCGGTAGGGATGCTTCGTAGAGTCAGCAGTAAACGATCTGGTTTACGTCGTGATGTGCTCATTATGATTTATTGTATGTATATACGCCCGATATTGGAGTTTGGCTGCGTCTTGTTTTCCGGAGCACCTGCGTACAAACTTCGACGACTGGTTCTGCTAGAACGCGAATCATTAAGATTATGTCTAGGGCTTACTAAATTTGTCGCAAATAATATTTTGTATAAAGAAGCGCGCCTGCCTTCTCTTCTTACACGGTTCCAAATTCTAACCGTACGTACCTTCCTAAAGATATATGCGACACCTCAGAGAAGGTCACTTTATGTTTTTATCAATGAGCAGACGTCCTTTTTTAACCAGCAGTGGTCTAGATTAAGGTGCCCACAAGTGATTGTCGCACAAAAGCTTTTGGAAAAAATACAAGTAAACCTTCGTGAAGTACTTGTACTTAACAGATCTCCTCAAACAATTAGAATAGAATTCGACAATATATTTCCTAAAGAATGCAAACATTTACCCAATAGGTACCTGAATGCCGTTTTGGAAGACCACCTGTCACATTTAGAAACAAACATCGTTATAGCGACTGACGCTTCAGTTTGTGAAGAAAAGGCAGGAGTGGGAATTGCATCCTCAGCTTTGGATTGGTCTTTTTCAATTCGATTACCCGACTTTACGCCTATTTATCAAGCGGAATTGCTTGCCATTGTCCTAGCCTTACGTAAATTGCCCCTATCAATAACAGAAGCTGTCATTCTGACAGATTGTTTATCTATCTGCTCTGCATTAACTGCACCTAATTTCTCGAATGCCTTAGAAGTATTTTATTCCCTTGTCCCAAGACATTATCGCCTTATTCGCTTAGTGTGGGTACCAGGGCACAAGGGTCTAACCCTCAATGAATATGCAGATGCACTTGCGGTGGCATCACATAATGGTCCCATAATCTCGATATTGCCGACGGTGGCGTTCGTGTCAGCAGCACGATTTGAAAAGTTTGCAACGTCGGATACCTTTGCCAAATCGGCTTTGGCAACATCTGAGTTTCCACACCTTAAGTATCCATGGAGAAATCGTTGGTGCTGCACTAGAAGGGAAGAAGTATCAATTACCAGGATAAGATGCCGAGTTCCCCCACTGAACTTCTACCTACACAGGTCGGGTCTGGTACAGTCACCCTTATGCCTCCACTGCAACGAGAGTGAATCTCTGCATCATTTCTTTTTAGCATGCAGATTGTTCACAAATCAAAGAAAACGATTGCTAGATCAACCTCTCCGAAGGATGGGCTTAAATTTATCCCTTCCGGTGATTCTTTCCTTTGGTGCAACTGAAATGGGCTTTAGCCACAGGAACGTTTGCGAAGCCGTGTGCGAGTTTTTACGGGAAACAAAAAGAATAGAATGTTAAGTTTATGCACCATTTCACTGTTTCAACCTATTCAAATGGTTTTTTTTTTAGCATCTGGATTGTACCAGTGAATCTAATTTTTTAAAACATTCATTCCTAAACTTATTCGTATTGTAAAACAATTTAATTTCTAAAATAAGGTACCGCCTGTTTCATGGCCGATCCCCCGTGGTGGGTTGCGCCAAGTAACTGAAGACCAACCAACCAACCAACCAACCAACATCTACATCTACATCTACAGCCCTGGCCTGCGTGCCCTGCTTCCTAGGTTTTGTCTCTCATGAAGAGAGCTGTGCCAAGTACCGTCATGCATACGATTGGAGAAGACCTACAGAAGGTCCTCGACCAGCCTTGACCAGACTGCCTTGAGCCTCGGCACGCAGTGTAAGACGCTCCCTTTGAAGACTTGCGTCAGCCTCGGCACGGAGAGAAAGGTGCTGCCCCTGAAGACTGCCTTCAGACTCGGCACGCAGCAACACGACGGCACGCAGGACAAGATGCTGCCCCTTGAGGCTGCCTTTAGCCTCGGCACGCAATGGAAGACGCTCCCTTTGAAGACTTGCGTCAGCCTCGGCACGGAGAGAAAGGTGCTGCCCCAGAAGACTGCCTTCAGACTCGGCACGCAGCAACACGACGGCACGCAGGACAAGATGCTGCCCCTTGAGGCTGCCTTTAGCCTCGGCACGCAGTGGAAGACGCTCCCTTTGAAGACTTGCGTCAGCCTCGGCACGGAGAGAAAGGTGCTGCCCCTAAAGACTGCCTTCAGCCTCGGCACGCAGCAACACGACGGCACGCAGGACAAGATGCTGCCCCTTAAGGCTGCCTTTAGCCTCGGCACGCAGAGAAAGATGCTCCCCTTGAAGACTGCGCTCAGCCTCAGCATGCAGGGCAAGACGCTTCCCCTGAGGACTGCCTTCAGCCACGGCACGCAGGGCAAGACGCTGCCCCTGAAGACTGCCTTCAGCCTCGGCACGCAGGGTAAGACGCTGCCCCTGAAGACTGCCTTCAGCCTCGGCTCGCAGGACAAGACGCTTCCCCTGAGGACTGCCTTCAGCCTCGGCACGCAGGGGAAGACGCTGCCTCTGACGACTGCCTACAGTCTCGATAGGCAGGGCAAGACGCTGCCCTTGAGGACTGCTGTCAGGCGTGGCACGCAGTGTAAGACGCGGCCCCTGAAGACGGCCTTCAGGCTGGGCACGCAGGGCAAGACGCTGCCCCTGAAGACTGCCTTCAGCCTCGGCACGCAGGGCAAGACGCCACCCTTGAAGACTGTCTTCATCCTTGGCACGCAGGGCAAGACGCTGCCCCTGAAGACTGCCTTCAGCCACGGCACGCAGGGTAAGACGCTGCCCCTGACGACTGCTTTCAGCCTCGGCACGCAGGGCAAGACGCTGCCCCTGAAGACTGTCTTCAGCCTCAGCACGCAGGGCAAGACGCCTCCCCTGAAGACGACCTTCAGCCTCGACCCGCAGGGCAAGACGCTTCCCCAGAAGACTGCCTTCACCCTCGGCACGCAGGGGAAGACGCTGCCTCTGACGACTGCCTACAGTCTCGATAGGCAGGGCAAGACGCTGCCCTTGAGGACTGCTGTCAGGCGTGGCACGCAGTGTAAGACGCGGCCCCTGAAGACGGCCTTCAGGCTGGGCACGCAGGGCAAGACGCTGCCCCTGAAGACTGCCTTCAGCCTCGGCACGCAGGGGAAGACGCCACCCTTGAAGACTGTCTTCATCCTTGGCACGCAGGGCAAGACGCTGCCCCTGAAGACTGCCTTCAGCCTCGGCACGTGCGTGAGTGATGTCTCGGAGTACATCCACTGCTACGAGTACATCCACGCCGATGTGACGGCGTCCAGGCTGCTTCTTGTATTTAGCAAAGGCAATGAAAACAAGAAGTACATGGTGCGCTCTGTAGTTTTGCGTTCACACACAGGAAAAACCAAACACAAGAGATACATGCAAGATCTCGGGAAGGCGCACGACGGCACCACCAAGTTCGCTATTCAAGACGCCCGCATTGGTGCACACTCGCGAAGGGGTGACATGGATCTCCTGGGATACAACCTGCTCCAGTGGCTTTATTGCCGACTGTCTTGGGAAGAGAACCTGAAGAAGGCCAAGTAGGCTAGTCAAAAGAAGAGCACCCTTATAGAAAACGTCCTCCTGCTGATGAGCCAGTGCTTCCAACACGGGGACATTCCATGCGGCATCGCACTTCCTGCAGAAAGTGGCTTATGTGATATTTGAGGATACGCCACACTGCGAACGGCTAAAGAGTTCCGTGGAGAAGGACATACTGACGGCTTGTTTCAAGTCCGATAGCGGACTATCTCCACGTCATCGAAGACGCCGCGTCGCTACTCGTTCTCGCCAAAGAAGTGAGTGCTGTGAGAAATCATCCTTGTCGAGAAGAACACGGGCGAGAGCCCACGCTGCCTCGTTGGTGGGGAATGGTTGATACAAACGTGTCATCAATTGTTCGCGCTGCCTTGTTCACGTAATTTGAAATGTTGAGCGCTTTTTTGATACGTGTGTTTGGTCGCAATGTATTTTTTTCAAACGTGATAAAGAGTATTCGCTGCTACACAATCGTGATTGATTTGGTTGTCCTCGCTTAGATTTTAGGGCTTGTTTAGCGTGTTCGTCACATTCGTGTCCTAAGTTATGCACCTGTCAAATCTGCAAACATCCGCATAATGAGAAGCGTGCGAACTTGAGCTTGTTGGTATATATTCACATTAAAAAACAGCGGGAAAACTACAAGGGCGAGACGGCGCTAGTCCTGTTTCATCTGTCCCGTCCCTGCAGTTTTCACGCTGTTTTTTGACTATGAATCCACATAATGCAGATGGCGCCGACGATAGCGATTGAGAAGCAGAACCGCAGTTCCCAGATTGCTGTCGACTCGATCGATAAGAATTGAGCGAAATTACAGTAAATGTTCAGAATAGCTAAAGAAAGTGAGAAGAGCGCTAACTTCGAATGAACTTCATTCGTAGAAACAGTGACTAATATACCTTTCAATTAAAGCACGCCAACAATTAATGGATATTAGTCTAAGTCAAGCACTGACGGCCCGCTCGCACAAGCTGGACGGGGTCCTAAAGTTATGTCAGCTTCAATAATTACTAGGGTCAGCATGTCACTCTTCTTACAAACAACTGTACAAGTATAAACAAAAAAGGTAAACAAACAAGAACTGCAAGGGCGCAGTGTATGCATGTTGTGCCAGCCAATTGAAGATCATGTGCCTATCGTTTTTGACAGCGCAGCTTGTTTGCTTGCTTGACCCTTAATTCTTGGCTCTTACCCACTACGGGGGATTGGCCATGAGACCGGCCCGATTAAAGTAAACAGAGCACAGGTGTATTTTATAACTACAACATGATTTCAGTCATAGATGTGGCAATTCGAATAGTTAAGATGGCCAAAATCGAATTATTCAACCATACCAACTAAGTAAGGGCTGAGTAGGTATGGAAAACATGTAGTGTGTGGCTTACATGCTGAGAGAGAGAGAAAAAAAAATTCACAGCATATCCATGGGTGAATGATGAAGAGCTTGGGCGAAGCTCCGGAAGCAATCATGGTTACACCGTGAAATCTTCAGCAGTTTCACCCAGCAGTAATCAAAGCGATAGCCCAGTACATCATCAAAGACGTGACAAACACTGTATATATTTATACAAGAAATTTTATTAATCGTAAGTGGTAGCTAGACGTGGCTTCCGTTCCCCCTTCATTATAACGGCTTTATGGTCGGTGAAGTGATGGATCGGTGATGGGTCGTAGTGGGATGTTTGCAAAGACGAAGGAGTGGGCAGTTTGCAAAGGTGGCTTCCGTTCCCCCTTCATTATAACGGCTTTATGGTCGGTGAAGTAATGGATCGGTGATAGATCGTAGTGGCATGTTTGCAAAGACGAAGTAGTGGGCAGTTTGCAAAGGATCGGTGATGGGTCGTAGTGGGATGTTTGCAAAGACGAAGGAGTGGGCAGTTTGCAAAGGTGGTTACGCCGGACAACAGAGATGTGACAAGGTTAGACTAAGACGAGCTTCGCCCCTAAAAGGAAGAGAGTGGTTACGACAAAAAGAAAAAGGGCATTAAAGACAGGACAGGATTGAGAGTGTAGGACTAGGCACTGTCCTCTCTTATCCTGGTTAGGGTTTTTGTTTTTCTTTTTATGTCCTAGAGCTGTGCCAAGAACCTCAAGTGGAGACCCTTTTATCACAGCATACTTGTGTCCACGGTTTCTGCCTCAAACCCACTTGATGTGCAAGCTTTGCCTTCTTTCTTGTGCCATCCTCACCACCTGGGGAAATTTGTTTGCAGCGCATTCTTTGCATTGTCTGCCGAACTTGGTATGCACACAGCTGAAGCCGTCGCCCTTTGTTCTTGCTTAGTGTATGTGCAGTGCAGTAGTCCCAGCAACCGGCAGACAGTGCACTCGCTAGCAGTGGTGATTGCTGCGCTCACCTCTTCATCGGAAGTGGAGCTCCTCGCTGAAGGCGCTGCCGTTCCTGTTGGGTGTGCCGTGACTACAATCTCGGACACGTGTCAGGCATACCTCATGCTCAAGGTGAGGCTTGCCATGCGCGAATCTTGCACCTATAAAGTTGTGTTCTAGGAAGGAATAATTCTCCAATGCTTGTTCAGCTGTTCTTGTGGTCTTTCTCATTGAAAAAAAAAAAGTTGAAAATAGAATAAGCTGCTATTGTAATGTACTAGTTTCGAGCCAGGCCTGCATGTCAAATGATGGAAGGTGTTGTCACATCGTCATCATTCATCACTATGTTAAAGGGGTCATGAACCACTTTTCCAAGTAATGATCTAATGGCCTCAGTATCGGAATGTACTGCCTCCCGAATCGATTGCCGCAAAAATTTCTCGAATCCGTCAAGAATCAGCGGAGTTATGGGGGTTTGGCGCACGCTCCCAGCGCTTTCTCTCTTTTCTCGTGCCGGCGAGCGCACTGGAAGCTAGACAGGGAGGGATGACATGGGGGAAAGAAGTTACGCCAGCGCGCGTCATGAAACGCGATCGCTCTCCCGCTGTGATTCGCTTGCGCGAGTGCGGCTACCGTGTACTGAGGAGTGCGGCGCCGGCAAGTAGCGGCACCCCGCGGCAAGAAGCGCATCTGATCCGAACGCCGCTCTCGATTTACGTCGGCTATCGGCCAATAAGCATGCTATGTCTCTTGCTACGTACAGCGGACAGACGCCCCGCCCACCGACGAGAGTGAGAACCGGCCTCTGTTTGAAAAGAGGGTGCCTAGGGAAACGGCAACTTCGCGCTCTGCTTGTGGCCATTACGCGGCGCGCACGACTGTAATATTTGGCAGAGCAGTTCATAGCCGTGTCAGCTTTCCGCAGGATGTGTTTTTTCAATCAGCCCAAGGGGTGCTTCATGACCCCTTTAACTTGGAACGTGCATGCAGGGTGTTGTGGATCCTGCAAAAGAGATGGAGCGCCTGTCACAGAAGCAGGAGAAGCTCGAGACCCAACTATCCAAGTTAAAGACCGCAATGTCTGCTGCAGACTACACTACAAAGGTGCCAGCTGAGGTTCAGGCCACGAACTTAGACAAGGTGAGCCTTAGTGGAGGTAGCTTGTTTATTATTGCTTACTCTCTCATTACCCGCTTGTTCATAAAGATTATGAGATATGTGGTATTGATATTAACTTGACCCTAATGGGGCCAACAAAATTGTTATAATTATCTGCAGCCAGAATTAAGCTAAAGGCAGACATTTCAAAATGACCTTGATTCAAAAATGACCTTGAATATTACAGGCCCCTACTGTTTTTGGGTGCAAAGTAGAAAACTATTGTAAAAGTGACATTTGAGCCTTAAACAAAGTGCAAATCATATGTGTACCCAATTTCTCAGCAAGAAAAATGTTACATACCTCCGATTCTGCCAATAAGAAAAGGACAAAACCAGCCAACTTTACCATCACATAATGAAAATTTGTTTGTTTCGTGTCGATCATCAACATTTTCAGACAGTACTTTATCGCTGTCTAGGGACACTTATAGCAAATGTTAAGTCAACCTGCATTGGTGAAATTCCATCCCAGAAACCTCGCAGCATCCATTCTGTGCTAAAAAAATGCTTAATTTAAGTGAAAATTGTGTTTCAAGGTTCTGCGTTGTGCAATCAAAATCGCCTGCCTTTAGAGTGAGGAGAATGACATCGCATGTGCTATCACTGCCTTTAACTTCCTGATAGTCATCGCTACGGTTTTTTGCTTAACACGGGCTTAGATGGCAAAAGGGAGAGCTGAAAGGGAGCCAGTGACATCATATGGATGCGACATTTTCTGTTACTTGCAGTTAGAGTGGGTTTTGATTGAGCAAACCCAGTGAAGCTCTACACATTAAGAAAACTAGTGAGATGAGAGTGAACGAACAACAAAACTTTTCAGCCACCCACATCACACTCGTTGTTGTCAAGAAATAGATTGTGTCAGAATTTTAAAAATGTTTTTAGATGCGAAGCAGCTCTTTGACTCACGTGTGTAACGCCGTACGTTACGTGCGTCCGTACGGATGCGCCGCAACGCATTCCCCTCGCCGTAGGTGTTGGAGCGTTGCCATGTAGGTCACGCCACAGCTTTGCATTGACGTCACGCTCCCCTCGCACGCTTCCCTCGCAGGTGCGCGCTGACGTCACTCTCTTCCTCACCCGCAGCATGCTCGCCGTAGCGCCCGCAGCTGCCGGCTGCTCCGCCCGCTCGCAACACCTCTGAACGTGTCACTTCTCTCTCGCTTCACCCGTGGTAGTCAAGGCGAAACACGCGCCTGCTCCGGTCCAGCGCCCGTGTCTCGACTCTGAAGAAACAACGACTACGAAGTCTTGCCAAACGCTTTAATGAAACTTACACGAAACCCAACCCGCCTCCCGTGTCTTTGCGTTTCAAACAACGTTTACTCGAGTAAACGCTACACCGAGTTTCGCTTCAAACCGTTCTTCCAGCACCCGCGTCGACGCCTGTCTCAACCGGGTCAATGCCGTGCGCACCGCTGCTGCTTCGCATCCCATCAGGGTTCCCTTCGGGGAGATGGTCCAAGTTTTTTTAAGCACAGTTTCTTAAGGTCCCCTTAAAAACCACGGCGATGTGATGCGTTGTCTTCTGTGTGGTCTGTACTGTGCTTGGCATTCTACATTTTCCAAGGGACTCTGCAACATTCACAGTTCTACAGTACGTTAATTTTGGGACAGCTTTTGCTGTTCAGTACTTTTTGCATTACTATAACTGCATTTGTCAAGGGCCAAAAATTGTACATAGTGAACCATTCGACATTTTCCACTTATTTGCCAGAAGACTCTGGAACTTGTGATGCATTATCACAGAGAAATAATGTGTATGTAATGTGTCACGGTTTTAGACATGATCATTGCTACTTCTACGTCATATGTGATTGTAGTTTCATGTTTCATGTTCTTCAGGTTCGCCAAAGTGAAGGGGAGTTGGCGAGGATTGCTGAGACGATACGTACATTGAAGCTCATGGACTAAACATTCTCATCAGCTGCCTACTAAGTTAAGATGGATGACTTTTTTATGAAAAGTGGTTCTGGTTACATTTTGTATTTCCGCCCGGGAAGACTTGCTTTTACAGTGCTTATTTAAATAAAGCTTAATGCTCCTGTTTTGCAAGTTTGTGCTGTCAGCCGTTTTGATTTTTCTATTCTCTCTCTTTTCTGATAAGCGGTAGGTGATATTTTGCTTTGTCTGGGACTTTCCATGCCTTTATATAGCACTGTGTGATCTATGGTATCTTGTAGGAACATGAATTTCTTCAGCCACCAATTCTACAGTTTTTTTTTTTACAATACAGATTTATTTTGTTATAAAAATGCTATGACAGACGGGAACCTGTTGTCCTCAGACACAAGCTTTACGTCGAGGCGGAAATGCTTTGCTGCAGTTAAAGTTACACTGAGTTTAGTAATTAACAAAAGCTCATTAATTAACTTTTTAATTATTAACTTGAGGGCAGTTGCTTTTATGGAAAAGTTGTAGGATGTGACATTTATGGCATACCCATTTTTTAGAAATCCCCAAAAACATAAGTAATTAACTAATAAACATAATCAACATAAGTAATAAACATAATCATCCTAACTCAAAGACCCCGCAAAAGTGAGCACGCCAGGCACGCAGGAAATGCTGTCACTGTGTTACGTCAGACCAGAACTTCGTGTAACAAATTTTGAAAAAAGGCACGTCGCTGTAGGATCTGGTCAGGCAGAACAGCAAGTGTCATCTCAAATATGCAACTGGGCCGCTTATTCATTGCATGTGATGTTTTGTGCTTATCTGATTCTTTCGCGCTGTACCCAAGTGGAGGGGGGGGGGGGCGTCCTCAGTCTGAAGATCAGGCAGTCGGGCAGGCAAGTGTGATCGAGCGTGTCGTTTTGCGCTCTGTGACCCATGACAAAGAAATTTTTGGGAGAGGCACCGTGCCAGTGTGCCACCCCCTGGCTACATCACTGGTCCCACCCCTGCATTGCTCTTACCGCTAGTTTTAAACTTGTTGCATGAAAATTTGGTGCCGCGATTGAATAATTTGCTTGGCTCTCTGGGAATTAAAGCTCCGCAGTGTTATCATTGGGTCAACAGGTATCTCACTAAGCAATAAAAAGATGGGACAAATTTTTTCTGTCACTGCTCCTTACATTAACAATGAAGTAATTTTTTGTTGCTTAGGTCACATTTTTTTTATGAGCTAGAATATTAACACTTTCATGGGCTATAGACAGTGTAGTGTGAAAACATATTTTGATATGGAATATGTTGGGAATTTGGTTCGGCAAAAGAAAGAAATACGTCTTCACAGCTCCAAGGCAGAGAGTAGTAGTGGTGGTTTGAGGGGAGGAAAGACGCTTATTTCTGCAGCCAATGAGGGAGCACGGCGCAGTGTCGTTGGGAGGAGGCAGAGTGAAAGAAAAGCGGAAAGGAGTGGCCACCTTCTCGAGAAATCAGCACCCACAACACCAAGCGCCAGGCTTGGGCACCTCTCTTCCTGTTAGAAAAACTAAGAAAAACTGGTGGCACTGGCAATCGTACCTCCGGCATTGGAGGCGCATGCTGTAACCACGTGACCATGGCTGCGGCTGACTACCACTGATGAGAGAGTAGATCGCCAAGAGCGGGGGAAAATCGCTTACTTGAGTGAGGGCACTGTCTCGCCTCAAGAGCAGAGCGAGGAGAGTTGAGATGCGAACAAGAGAGTTGAGATGCGAACAAAAGAGCGGGGAAGTCGCCTAAACATGACGGATTGGTGCTGGGACTGCCGGCGTACATCCCCCGCCGTCAGGCGCAGGGTGGCTGTTTCTGGGAAAGCTGACGGGCGGTCGCTACAAATATTTTTTTATCGTACGCTTCTTATATGCCATATGTCAACAGATAGAGCAAAACGTGATGGCATCACCAGTGACGTGCAGTACATGCGATATCGGCGTTAGTCCCCGAGAAGTTGGGGTGGCACCGCCTGGCGGTAGGCCTGGATGACATCACGGCACGGACTCTTCGACGCCCGCCGTGACGCGCCGGCAAATCATGCGCTTGCTTCGTATGCTGTTCCGCTGTTTGCGCATGCTTTTTGCCTATCTCAGGCTTCAGATGAATGACGAAAACAGCATCGATAATGTTTCTAGTAAAACGACAAAATGCTATACATTGTTTCTTCGCAGTTGCCAGCGGTGCCTGTGCTCTGTCGTGCACACTTTGAAAGGGGTGATCAGGTTTGTTGTTGTGTCGCGCTGCTAACCTCGGGAATGGGCCTTATCTCGACCACAGCAGCCACATTCCGACGGGTGTGTAAAGCAACATCCATCTGCTGAGATACAGGAGCACGTTAAAGAATTCGAGGCGGTCAAAATTAATCTGCAACGTGCGTCACAATCATGTCGTGGTCTTGGCACGCAAGACACCTTATTCACATTGTTAGGTTGCGTTGTTCACGGGCGATTCCTTTAAAAAATATGATGGCTTCGCCTCCGCAAATGTTATTTGCATCGGACGCATCAGCGATCTGCGGACAGCGTTTCTGCCAGTGTGCCAAGCCCCGCGCACGATTAAAAAAACGCTTGCAGTATTGAGTTTCGCAAAATATCTCGAACGCTCTCGCCACAGAATACCGTCGCAGTTGTGTTTGTTTTTCTTGTGTACTCGCTCAGTCATTATGTTTAGATTCTTGTTTTCCTCGCAATAATTACAGGGCTTCATTTCACAAAAAAAAAGTGGAGGTTAATTGCGGAAACTTCTTATTGCTGTCAGATAGTGTGTACATCCAGCATCGCATGCAACGGCGCTGTTACACCTGTATAAGTACTAGTTGAGATAGCCAGCCCGTAAATTAATTTTTCTCACATTTGATATACCCCTGAGCATCATCAACCTTAATGCAGACATGACGTGCGAGACCATTCATTCTCATTGAGGCGAAGGACGTTTAATTAATACGTGGGCCACCTTGCTGAGAGCGCCATCGAAACAGTTCAGAACGCTCATTTCGGCTTTCAGGCGTTTGTTTTGCAGACGATTGCTATCAACAGTGCTCCCACGAGAATTTAACATTACCGCTTGTGACCCGGCGGTTGATCGGACCAGTAGTTCATGCAAATCAGGGTATACGGCCACATCATTCCAGATGAGTGTTGAGAAGAAATCTTTACATAATCCAAGTATAGTTACATTTCAGCATTTCCGAAACCATTGTGTTTTGGCAGTATTATTTTGTTTAATGTTCCGGACGTATTAAGTGATGCTTTATGATGGAGCGGTTCATCTAAAGTCTCCTGCGCAATTCTGTCAAATCACCTAGATTATCTGCAAAGGCAGACCTAACTTGCGATAAACCGCAATGTAATTAGTGAATTGAAAACGTCCTAATTTCACTTGTAATTCTTCGGGACGCATGTTCTAACCGTGGAGTCTACGCCAAGTTGTAATGAAGTTAGAACCATTAGCGTAAATTTTTTTAGCTCGGATGTCTTGAAGTAGGCGGTGAAAACAACGAATGTCTTGCTCTCGTGCATTGCCACTTTCGCAGTGAATCTTCCGTTCGGATGGGAATTTGCCCATTGTAAGCTATATTATCCAAACTTTCTACCTTAACTTTCGCTAGTAGTGTAAACTTCCACCTTCTACCTTGGGAGATTTGCATCGCAAGAATGAGCAGTAATCACCACCGTATCGCGAAAGAGCGGGTAAGTGGCGGGCGCAGAAAAACGGTAGTTCCTCGGCAGCGGAGCAAGCGAGTCCTTGCCGTGGCGTCACATCGCCGCGACTGCCGCGCCGCCAGTGTTCGTTCTCGGGGCTATATTGTCCATGGTGATAACTGGACGGCGCACTGCGAATGCTTGCCGCTGTTCTGGTTTCATTTGACGCCGGTAGTACAGGCTCGTCCAACGGCACAGCGTGGCCGCGCTTGAGGAGCGCCTGCATCCGTCGCGGCCGCGCATCGAAGCTAAGCTGCGCAGGCGCACATAGCACAGGGGTGCTTGGCGTTGTCTGCTACCGCGCTGGAGCGTGCCCCGCATGCATTGCTGTGAAATACAAAAAGAGCGGCGCGTCCCTGTGCGCCTCTGCGCCGCCGTGGCGGATGCATTGGCGCTCCTCGGAGCGCGGCCACGCTGTGCCGTGTTCACCCTAAGAGTGGACGAGCCTGTGCAGTCGGACCTCATTGTAGCATTGTAATAGTGTCAAATTTGACATGAAAATATTTTCATTATATGTGACATTTATTCTAAGAGAGGTGATGCTGATATCACTATGAGTGTCAAGCATTTTAGGTGTACTTCGCTATGTCAGCCTAACCACTATGGTTTGGAGACGCTGGACGCTGCACCTCAGGTGCACAGATTCTGTCCCAGGTACTGCACAGGGTTCCTAACTGGTTCTTGACGAAGTGGCGCTCGAAGTATAATTGATTCCCCATGTGCATTGTCTGACATATATATGGTCCATTATTCGGCACTTTCGTCAAGAGGCCTACCCCCCCCCCCCCTTTAAGCGGGAAGAAGAATAAAAGTCTCAGTGTCGCCGTGAAAGCGAAGCAATGAATGCGATAGCAACAAACTGAAATTCTGTACGAAGTAAGACTAGCAGCTAACTCCTTTAGCATCCCACCTGACGTAACTCAACAAAACACTCGCGTAAGGAAACGCGGCCGCTGCAGCGAGTGAAGCGACCTTCGTGCTGTCTATTGCTTCAGCGCAAACCGAGTGGTGAGAACGCAGCGCTTACAAAAGGCATGAGCTGTTTGCTCATCCATGACAAGATAGAGCGCGCGCGACCCCGCCCGGCCACTCCACTTACCCCTTCCCCCTCGGGAGCTTCCATGGGCCTTTCGGGCTATGGAAGACGGCCGGCGCGTTCCTTCTCCGCTTGAGCCGCGATCGTCGGCTGCCCTCGCACGTACAATATACGGCGTTTGGGGCGATGTTATCACCCATGGATTTTATACGGAAACTCCCGGCGACAGCGAAAGTGCGCCTGGAGTGTCCATATAATTGCTATCGCAATAAAAGTGTCGACGCTGCATAACCCAGTTGAAAAGGAACGTTGTGCTAGGAGATATGGGAAAGCAGATGTACTCTGTTAGGCCTCTTTCGAAAATTCCTGCGGCAATATATGCTCAACAACGGTGATCACCGATTCCAGAGCAGTTCGTTATCGAGCTTTCATTAAAGCCAACTCTGGCTGAGGTTGAGAATGCTAGCCAATTAGTTTCGCGATTTCGGAAGCATATTTTCTAGCGACAATGAAGGCAGTAAGAAATAAGATTTGAGAAAATAATAGACAAGAAGGTCTCGGCCTGCATGTCTGCCGGCAACAAACTCTTGCGGTTTATTGGAGTACATGGTGCGACCTCAACCCGGTGGATGGGAGCAGCGGATGACAACTTCATCTTCTTCAGAGACCGTGTGATGCCGCGCTGGCGGGCTTCTATGTGCACGTCATTTCGGTCACCCCAGGTGCCTTTCCCGGGACGTAGAAAACGTTGTCATTGTAACCCGCAAGTTGAATGCTGTCGGCTGCGCTCTCCTGCTGCGAGCATACAGGGTCCGAAGAAGTCGATGTGTCGCTTATGGAGAGGTGGCCTGGAGCAGTACCGGAAGGCCCTGGCTCAGCTTGTAGCGTCGCCTGAGAAGGGTCTCCCATCTTCGCCCCCGTAGTACTTTCACCGAAGCTCAACATCGACAGCTGGGAACGGACCTTGCGTAAACGCTTACGGTGGCGCCTGCGGCGTCGGCGGCGCTTCTTAGACCTCGCTGGTGCATGTTGGCCTTCGTTGTTTGGGTTCATCTTCGACTTCTTAGCAGCCGGAGGCAGGTCGTCTTCATCGGGATCCTGCTGCGGTTCCTTGTTGTCCATCTCCATAATGTGCCTTGTCGTTCGAGCTAACGGCAACTGATTAGCGTCAGGAGCCTCGATGGGCCGTTCACGTGCACTGTGAAGGGAACGCCACGTCTTGTTCCGCTCAGTGCAAATGGCACATACCCACTACAAAGGCCACGTACCGGAACTTGATAGGCCAGTGTTCTTCTTCTTTCTTACCCAACGCTGCACTTGCACACAATTTCACACAATAAGTTGTTGAACAAACGCACATATATAAACCCGCTAGCGTATCATAAATTCTGCCCCGAGCCCGGGTCATCAAACTGCAGGACACTCAGTAAAAGTTTTTACCAACCAAAACCTCGAAGGAGAAGCATTTTGTAGCTGGGTCAGGCAACCCTGCATGGGTCAGTTGCCACCACCACCGAAATTCGAGAACGACTGTGCACTTAGAGTTAGGTCACGTTAAAGAAACCTAAATGGTCAAAATTAATCCGGAGTCGTCCACCACGCCGTACCTCGTGATCATGTCGCGGTTTTGGTTGGTAAAACCGCGATATGAAAGGGAACGGAGCGGCTCATGCGATGACGTGCGGCACTGATATGGTGATGAGCATCACTGATGCGATGAGGGCGTCCAATGAAAATGGAGAAAGCAGGCAAGCGCGTCCAATCAGAAGTCGCGAAAGTTGCTCGATCAGCGACGAAAACTCGATTTGGTGTGCAAAGAACGCCAGCCGCTTTAGAACATAACAAAGCAATATCGACAACAGGAGGAGGCTGCGGCAAGAAAAGTCCGGAAACTACTCAACATAAAGTTGTAACGGAATGCCAGACTATTCACCCAACAAAACCCGTGGAAGGCGTGTATCGTTGAGAGGTTGTATATTTCAAAGTGGGTCGAGGTGTAAAATGGCCAGTGCTTGATATAAGCAAGAAACCTTCAGAATACTGGCGAAAAAAATAGGGGGCGGGGGAATGACTTATAGAACCAGCGTCGTTACAGACTTATATAACCGTTCATCATAGTATAAAGGCGTTTATTGACGGCAATAGTCGACGAAGCACAACGGCGATAGTCAGGACAGAGCGCGGACTCTGAGCGCGAGGGGCGTGCTCTCAGAGAAGAACCGAAGAGGACGACCCACTAGAAGGCTATAGAGAGTTCAACCCGTTACTCATCTCAAAGGCTTCGCTACGATAGAAACAGAATCTTGAATGAAGAAGAAATAATTACCGACGCTTACAATACTCGCTAATGCGAAATTTGAGTGCAGTGGTAAGCTTGTTCACATTTTGCGGCAACGTTAACAGCGGCGATAAGCTTAGGCCTATACGTCGAGAACGGCTCTGATTCGGCGGCGCATATTGCAAATACTATGGCGCCATCTCGTATCGTGCGACACTATGCTTTCCTCCTCACCCTTTCGCCATTCTCTCCGCGCTCCACGTTCGCCTTTATCTTTCGCTGGGTTCGTTCTCTCGGTTACGACGGACGAGGTACGCCGACGCTCAACGCAGGAACGGGCGCTTTAAGGCCTGAACACACGTACGCGTTGCAGCGCGTCAACGCGTGACTTTCTGACGCGGCGTCGCGCCTTCTCCCTATGGGGAGAGAGGGCGCGCGGCTACGCGAAGCTGCGCGCCCTCCCTCTCCATAGGGAGAGGGTGCGACGCCGCGTCAAAAAGTCACGCGTTGACGCGCTGCAACGCGTACGTGTGTTCGGGCCTTAAGAGCTGCGCTCTAAAAAGTAGAAAAAGGGGTAGCATACCGGAGTGCCAGAGAGGAAAAAAAAAGGAAACAAACTGTGTAACTTTCGGTTAACGTCCCGTTTCAAAGCGGATGCTAGTAATCCCCATCGTCATAATCCCCCCATCATTTCCTATATAACTTTTTCCTTCCTCCGTGCCGGAAATTGAACCTTCGCAGACGTACTTAGCAGCGCAATACTTCTGTTGCTACAGGCAACAACGACGTTCATGCGTGGAACAATTAAATGCAACAATTAAAGGCAACAGTGAAATGTGACAAGTGACCTTGATAAAAGATCAGATTGCCATGTCAGCAACGGCTGATCGCAAGCCCACAATTGAGAGAGCATCAATTGTTGGAAAACGGCGCAGAGAGAGAGAGAGACAGAGAAAGCTCTTTAATGAAAAACTGAGAATTCTGCCGGCGTATATAAAGGCGCCTAAATGCTCCTCTGTGTAGGGATTGAGGACAGAAAGGTCCTAGGAGGAGGAGGGCAGGAAAGGAGAAGGGAAAAAAAGAAAATATTGATCGTGGTACGTGCATGTCACTACGTAATGGTTCCGATGTAAGTTACTTTACAGTTTTTCAATTTACAAATATGCATGTGTCCGGCGCCCCTTGGAAGGCCTTATGTGTACTATCGCGCTCAGTGTGAGCTACATCACGCGAGCGCGTGGCCGAGCGCTCTGCAAGGTTGTACAGTGGCGCCGATCATGGCATGTTTTCGAGTTATCGGGAGAGAGTTTGGCTGTAGTAGCAGTAGTAGTAGTAGTAGTAGTAGTAGTAGTAGTAGTAGTAGTAGTAGTAGTAGTAGTAGTAGTAGTAGTAGTAATATTAGTAGTAGTGGTTCTTGGGGAAAAGGAAAAGGGCGCTAATTTCTGTCTGCCTCGACACGGCTAAGCGCCCTGTAGGGGTAGGGGGATGGGAATAAAAGAAAAGTAGAGAGAAAAGAGAAAGAAGTGAGAGACAGTCGGCAAGCAAGAACGACGAAGAGAGAAGACAGGAAAGATGGGGAGCCGGTCACAAGAGTTCAGGGACGGGACCACGATTCAGCCAAGGGCACGATGCACGTCGGTGACGAGGCGGCGAAGGCCCCGTCGATGAGAGGCGCACGGCATGGCGGTCGTGGCAGCCGTCACGGGTCGTCGATTAGCGAGAGGCACGAGGAGATTTTCCAGGGCGTCGCGGACGATGCGACCGTTCTTCATGAAATCCTGCGAGCAACTCAGAGTTTGGCCGTTTGGCTGTCCCTGCGAGCGCGCATCGCCTCCACTCGCTTTCACCCTCGCCCTCGTTTTGCCCTGCGGTGATATCAGCCTCGAAAAGGATAACTTCGAGGGTGAAAGCAAGCAAGTGGGGCGATGCGCGCTCGCACGAGCAGCCAAACTCTCCCGATAACTCGAAAATATGCCATGATCGGCGCCACTGTACAACCTTGCAGAGCGCTCGGCCACGCGCTCGCGTGATGTAGCTCATACTGAGCGCGGTGGTACATCCCGCATGTCTGTACGGCTCGCCGACGACGTGTTTCTCGCGAGCTATGCCGCCGCCACCGAAATTTGTTTCTAGAAGCTTCGCTTAAAATGAAAGGCACGTCGGAAGTGAATTACACCGAACGCATGCTATTCGCCCTAGCCTATATATATATATATATATAGTTACTCAGGCTATTTCTTTATTTTCTTCTTTACTAACCAATTAATTATGTTTAATGACCTATATTCTTAATTATTGGCTGAAGACCCAAAGTATGGTCTCGGGGTTGTAGAGCACCTTCAGAAACCACGGTCTGAATTGTTTCCTGTACGATACGGCTCACGTATACCTTTTTTTTTTTTTCCGCGCGTGGAATAGAAAGCATGTGAAATATGAAGAAAGCCACGTTACGGACCCCTTGCGCACATGCTATCGTGCTATACCCTCAAGCGTACAGTTGGACAGTCACAGCGGTAATGCGGGCTGGTTGGTTGCTAGAACTAGCGCTCATCCTGTCTTCGTTCTCAGGATTCGCAGTCCTGTTTTTGGTCTGTCTTCAGAAGTGGATACAAGGATACTTTGCTTACAGTGTGGTGCCACCTATCAACAAGGTAACAAACATGCAGTGCAGCGTTGTTTAAAGCAACACACGGGTGAAGGACGACGTTGAGAGCGGGGCTGCCGATCGAATTTCGCCAGCTGGGGTCCACTAACGTAGATATCCACATATTCCATCAATCAATCAATCACGTTTAATCTCCGCAAAATGCGTTAGCTGAGGACGAGATTGAGCCCCCCACGCGGCCGGTACTTGGTCGTAGTTCACGATAGCCGTGGAGCGAGCGCAGCCCCGAAAGACTGAATGATTGCTCGCAAGATTCGTACAGCTCTTTTAGGGGCGAATCACCTTAGCGTCTCGGCTTGTCGGCGGTGCATCGTCGTCTGCTGTCGCCGCGTTCATCGTCGTGACCCATTTGCTTGCTTGGGACGTCGTGTCCTGTCCAATTGCTTGAGCGCAAGAGAGGGCGCCACTGCCTCAGCGCTCGCCGTGTGGCGAGGGAGGGCGAACGGCGCGCGTTGACTATGAAAACGCTCTTTCTGCCATCAACGCTGAAGTACCAGCTCGCGACGAACGAGAACGCGCCCCATCGCCCGCGAGAAATAACGCCGACGCAGGCAGCGTCTGCTAGCGAGTTTCTTGGAAACAAAAAAAAAAAAAAAAAAAACGACTGCCTGCACTGCACCTTTCACCGGCCACCCCGTATATATAGGCACTGGATCTTGACCTGAATGTAGGGCCGCTGGGCGATTTCTCTTGTGCGTAGTTGAACAATAAAGATTCGCAGCGTGCACGTTAACTAAAAGCGGACTGCGGGTCTCTGTGTCTAATCTTTCTTCTGTCTCTCATCGCCCATTAGGAGTGATCTTGCTATGGGAAACACCGGCGCACACTGCATGCTTCGGCCTTCCACAGGTTTTACGTTAGTTGAGCTGAAACACTTCTCTACATGCTTCGCCCCTCCCCAAATTTTTCTGACAAAATGTAAGGCGTTTTCGTCTAATGTGTCATTTATTACGAAGGCCCTGATATTATTCACTTCTAGAAGAGGACGTCGCGACCTCACACGACACGCCGCCTATAACGTTATGGGTTTCATACACTACAAAAACACCGATGGATACTATATACAAGCGAAATTGCGGGAGTTTCGACAGAAAAAGACATGCACTAACATTTCGCTAACCTTCGTGGCCACAGAAAACTTCGCGGAGCTGAAATGTGTACGCTGTGGTCTATCATTTACAGCACGACTTGCGCAGGGTGCTTCACCACATATTTTCACGAAAACTTCGCGTCTCGCAAGAAGGAATCAAGTTTATCTGGTCACGGACGGCCTGGTTTGTTCACGGATTCACGAAACGTGAAAAATCGCAGTGTTTCTTTCCAACCAACGCGTTGACAATCGGGCTAGCACAGCCGAACTAGGGAGCGGCTGCCTGTTTGTTGTCTGCTAACAATCCTCCTGACATCCGCTAGGTGGCGTTACACTCTATGGGCATTCCGAATACAAATACACTGCTGCTGCATTCCGCCGAGACGGAATGTACTACGGTACTTAATGTCCAATCGAGACGAAATTTCCACTATTGGACATTTCGTATCGGACATTCAGGCCGCAAGGGGTTGCAGGCGTGGCATGAAGGCGTACCTGTGCAGTTTGCATCGTGCGTAATGCGTGGTTCACGTTCTGGCGCCGGCGCCGGAACGTTAGGGAATGCGTTCCTATCGAGGCAACATTGAAATGTGGCAACGTGAAATTACAAGTGACTTCTATAAAAGATCAGACTGCCATATCAGGAACGGCTGATCGTCGACAAGCCAACGATCGAGAGAGCATCAATTATTGGAAAACTGCGCATACAATTACGCATGGGACTGGCACATTTTCGAGGACCGCATTTCTGTACAATCGCCGGCGCCGGTTTTCTTTTTTAGCGAACGCCAACGCCACCACCAAATATAATAGAATAAAATAAGATAAAAATATGTAACTCATAACAAGCTTCGCTTGACAAAAATTCAAGTCGCGTGGACAGCTTCCACGCGACTTGAAAATCGCTGAGGTCGTTGACGTCTTTGAAAGTGACAACAAAAATTCACCAATAAATTATACACACACTTCACTCCTGTGAGATGCGTATCATCGGATCCCGTATGTACGATGTTTTGAAGAAGAAAACTGTTTGAGACGAAAATTCCAGAAAATGCCTCATTTTCATGCGAAGCGCTACTAGTTTGGATAAGAACAGATTTACATTTTAACCTATCTATAATGAACCCCTTTTCATTGCGTGTTGAGCACTGGACCATACCCAGAGACCATATAGCGAAATTCAGGGAAGAGGTACATTGTTACGGGATTTTCTATGATTATTAAATGTGCATGTAGTGGGATATATCCTTAGCGGTGTCTGGGTATTTGTCTATGGGAAAGACGCAGAAGAAGAAGAAGACGCCCTGATCTGCGTGCCGTGCTTCCGAGGTTTCGTCTCATGAAGAGAGCTGCGTGAAGTACCGTCATGGATACGATAGGAGAAGACCTGCCGAAGGTCCTTGACCAGCTGGGAAAGATGCTCCCCATGAAGACTGCCTTCAGCCTCAGCACGCAGGGCAAGACGCTCCCTTTGAAGACTTGCTTCAGTCCCGGCACGCAGGACAAGATGCTGGCCCTGAAGACTGCCTTCAGCCTCGGCACGCAGGGCAAGACGCTGCCCCTGAAGTCTGCGTTCAACCTCGGCATGCAGGGCAACACGCTGCCCCTGAAGACTGCCTTCAGCCTCGGCACGCAGGGCAAGACGCTTCCCCTGAAGACTGCCTTCAGCCTCGGCACGCAGGGCAAGACGCATCCCCTAAAGACTGCCTTCAGCCTCGGCGCGCAGGGTAAGACGCTGCCCCTGAAGACTGCCTTCAGCCTGGGCAGGCAGGGCAAGACGCTTCCCCTGAAGACTGCCTTCAGCCTCGGCACGCAGGGCAAGACGCTTCCCCTGAAGACTGCCTTCAGCCTGGGCAGGCAGGGCAAGAAGCTTCCCCTGAAGACTGCCTTCAGCCTCGGCACGCAGGGTAAGACGCTGCCCCTGAAGACTGCCTTCAGCCTCGGCACGCAGGGCAAGACGCTTCCCCTGAAGACTGCCTTCAGCCTGGGCAGGCAGGGCAACACGCTGCCCCTGAAGACTGCCTTCAACCTGGGCAGGCAGGGCAAGACGCTTCCCCTGAAGACTGCCTTCAGCCTCGGCACGCAGGGCAAGACGCTTCCCCTGAAGCCTGTCTTCAGCCTCAGCATGCAGGGCAACACGCTTCACCTGAAGACTGCCTTCAGCCTGGGCCGGCAGGGAAGACGCTTCCCCTGAAGACTGCCTTCAGCCTCGGCACGCAGGGCAAGACGCTTCCCCTGAAGACTGCCTTCAGCCTCGGCACGCAGGGCAAGACGCTGCCCCTGAAGACTGCCTTCAGCCTGGGCAGGCAGGGCAAGACGCTTCCCCTGAAGACTGCCTTCAGCCTCGACACGCAGGGCAAGACGCTTCCCCTGAAGACTGCCTTCAGCCTCGGCACGCAGGGCAAGACGCTTCCCCTGAAGACTGCCTTCAGCCTCGGCACGCTGGGCAAGACGCTTCCCCTGAAGACTGCCTTCAGCCTCGGCACGCAGGGCAAGACGCTGCCCCTGAAGACTGCCTTCAGCCTCGGCACGCAGGGCATGACGCTTCCCCTGAAGACTGCCTTCAGCCTGGGCAGGCAGGGCAACACGCTGCCCCTGAAGACTGCCTTCAACCTGGGCAGGCAGGGCAAGACGCTTCCCCTGAAGACTGCCTTCAGCCTCGGCACGCAGGGCAAGACGCTTCCCCTGAAGACTGCCTTCAGCCTCGGCACGCAGGGCAAGACGCTTCCCCTGAAGACTGCCTTCAGCCTGGGCAGGCAGGGCAACACGCTGCCCCTGAAGACTGCCTTCAACCTGGGCAGGCAGGGCAAGACGCTTCCCCTGAAGACTGCCTTCAGCCTCGGCACGCAGGGCAAGACGCTTCCCCTGAAGCCTGTCTTCAGCCTCGGCATGCAGGACAACACGCTGCACCTGAAGACTGCCTTCAGCCTGGGCAGGCAGGGCAAGACGCTTCCCCTGAAGACTGCCTTCAGCCTCGGCACGCAGGGCAAGACGCTTCCCCTGAAGACTGCCTTCAGCCTCGGCACGCAGGCAAGACGCTGCCCCTGAAGACTGCCTTCAGCCTGGGCAGGCAGGGCAAGACGCTTACCCTGAAGACTGCCTTCAGCCTCGGCACGCAGGGCAAGACGCTTCCCCTGAAGACTGCCTTCAGCCTCGGCACGCAGGGCAAGACGCTTCCCCTGAAGACTGCCTTCAGCCTCGGCACGCAGGGCAAGACGCTGCCCCTGAAGACTGCCTTCAGCCTCGGCACGCAGGGCAAGACGCTTCCCCTGAAGACTGCCTTCAGCCTGGGCAGGCAGGGCAACACGCTGCCCCTGAAGACTGCCTTCAACCTGGGCAGGCAGGGCAAGACGCTTCCCCTGAAGACTGCCTTCAGCCTCGGCACGCAGGGCAAGACGCTTCCCCTGAAGACTGCCTTCAGCCTCGGCACGCAGGGCAAGACGCTTCCCCTGAAGACTGCCTTCAGCCTGGGCAGGCAGGGCAACACGCTGCCCCTGAAGACTGCCTTCAACCTGGGCAGGCAGGGCAAGACGCTTCCCCTGAAGACTGCCTTCAGCCTCGGCACGCAGGGCAAGACGCTTCCCCTGAAGACTGTCTTCAGCCTCGGCATGCAGGGCAACACGCTGCACCTGAAGACTGCCTTCAGCCTGGGCAGGCAGGGCAAGACGCTTCCCCTGAAGACTGCCTTCAGCCTCGGCACGCAGGGCAAGACGCTTCCCCTGAAGACTGCCTTCAGCCTCGGCACGCAGGGCAAGACGCTGCCCCTGAAGACTGCCTTCAGCCTGGGCAGGCAGGGCAAGACGCTTCCCCTGAAGACTGCCTTCAGCCTCGGCACGCAGGGCAAGACGCTTCCCCTGAAGACTGCCTTCAGCCTCGGCACGCAGGGCAAGACGCTTCCCCTGAAGACTGCCTTCAGCCTCGGCACGCTGGGCAAGACGCTTCCCCTGAAGACTGCCTTAAGCCTCGGCACGCAGGGCAAGACGCTGCCCCTGAAGACTGCCTCCAGCCTGGGCAGGCAGGGCAAGGCGCTTCCCCTGAAGACCGCCTTCAGCCTCGGCATGCAGGGGAATACGCTGCCCCTGAAGACTGCCTTCAGCCTCGGCATGCAGGGCAACACCCTGTCCCTGAAGACTGCCTTCAGCCTCGGCACGCAGGGCAAAACGTTTCCCCTGAAGTCTGCCTTCAGCCTCGGCAGGCAGGGGAAAACGCTGCCCCTGAAGACTGGCTTCAGCGTCGGCACGAAGGGCAAGACGCCGCCCCTGTAGACTGCTTCCAGCCTCGGCACGCAGGGCAATACGCATCCCCTGAAGATTGCCTTCAGCCTCGGTACGCAGGGGAAGACTCTGCCCTTGATGACTGCCTTCAGGCTCGGCACGCAGGGCAAGACGCAATCTCTGAAGACTGCCTTCAGCCTCGGCACACATTGCAAGATGCTGCCCCTGAAGGCTGCCTTCAGCCTCGGCACACGCGTTATTGATGTCTTGGAGTACGTTCACTACTACGAGTACACCCATGCCGATGTGACGGCGTCCAGGTTGTTTCTTGTATTTAGCAAAGACATTGAAAACAAGAAGGACCTAATGCGCTCTGGCGTTTTGCGTGCACCAACAGGACAAACCATATACAAGGGATACAAGCAAGATCTCAGGAAAGAGCACGACGGCACCGCCGAGTTCGCTATTCGGGACGCCCACACTGGTGCGCACTCGCGAAGGGGTGACGTGGAACCCCTGGGATACAATCTGCTCCAACAGTTGTGTTGCCGAAGGCTCTGGGAAGACAACCTTAAGAATGCCAAATACGCCAGTGAACAGAAGAGCACCCTTGTAGAAAACATCCCCCTGCTGATGAGCAAATGCTTCCAACACGGGGGCATTCCATGCAGCATCACAGTTCTTGCAGAAAGTGGCTTACGTGATATATGAGGACACGCCACACTGCGAACGGCTGAAGAGTTCCGTGGAGAAGGGCATACTGACGGCGTGTTTTAAGTCTGATAGCGGACTACTCTCCACCCGATCGAAGACGCCGTGTTGCTACTCGTTCTCGCCAATGAAGCGTGTGCCGCGAGAAATCATCCTTGCCGAGGACACCACGGGCTAGAGCTCACGCTGCCTCGTTTGTGGGGAGCGCTTCATACTAACGTGTCATTAGTTCGCGCTGTCTCGTTCATGTAATCTGAAATGTGTGCTTTTCTGATATTTGTGTTTGGTCCCATGATATTCTGTTTGAATTGTGATAAAGAGTATTCGCTGCTACACAATCGTGATTGATTTGGTTGTCCTCGCTTAGATTTTAGCGCTTGTTTAGCGTGTTTGTCACATTCGGGTCCTAAGTTATGCGCTTGTCAAATCTGCAAACAGCCACGTAATGCAGACGGTGCCGACGATAGCGGTCGGGGAGCAGAACCGTAGTTCGCAGATTACTGTCAGCTCGATCGATACGAATTGAGCGAAATTACAGTAAAGGTTCATAATAGTGTTAGAAAGTGAGAAGAGCGCTAACATCGAATAAACTTGATTCGTAGAAACAGTAACTAATATACCTTTCAGCTAAAGCACGTCAGCACATGAAGGAAATTAGTCTTAGTCGAGCACTGACGGTGGGTTCACACAAGCTGGACCGAGTGCTAAAATTACGTCAGCTTGAATTATTACGAGGGTCAGCATGTCAAAGTTCTTAGAAACTGTACAAGTAGAAAAAAAGGAATTGCAAGAGCGCAGTTTATGCATGTTGTGGCAGCCAATTCAAGATCATGTATGTATCATTTTTAGCAGTGGTTCTGTTCTAGGTCGGCGTGAAATGTCGACCCTGTCACTATCATCATCATAAACGGGTATGTGCCACACATTGTTGGCGGTAACGCGTTACAAGTGATCTACGTCACGCGTTACAACACGTGAAGGGCCGATAGCAACGCGTCACTATCGGCCCGCCACGTGTTGACAACAGGAGTATCATCTATTGCGTTCTTCGAGCGCCTATATTTACCGTAGCTGCGGACTTATTCACTAAAAAGCGAGGCATGCTATCCGACGACAGGTTAGAAATAGACTTGTTGCTATAATTGTAGAAGATGTAGTTGCAGCAAGCTGTCCCGATGAATAAAAATAGCGCGAAAAACCGTGGGACAAGACGAAGAAAGCTACAGGACAAGCGCTTGTCCTGTAGCTTTCTTCGTCTTGTCGCACATTTTATCGCGCTATTTTTATTCGTCATGAATTACCAACTTGCCCAGCAGTCTATTCTTCTAAGCTGTCCCTACTAAACTATAGTGCTGTTTGTCAATTCTGTTCTCAAAATAAAATTCGTTTCTATTTGCGGGTACATGTTTCTCGTTATTTAATTCCTGAGCGAGCGAGGCTGACCTTGAACGCCTTCGCATAAACACCGGCAATTTTCGTGGCACTTATATAGGCAAAAGGGGAAAAATGATTTATGCGGACAAAGTTCTTTCCGGGACTGCAGTTTAAGAGATTTCTATAATCTTAGAAGATCTGAGCATACGTTTTGTACGCTGGTAGAAGCAGGCTGTCAGAATTACTGCAAATTTGTTTAGAGATGATGGCTGTTTTCTTTCCGGAAAGCGTTGATGATGAAATGTCATTTTCTGTTTACTGTCACTTCGAGAAATGGCTTTACCATGTGCCACGAAGTTATAAGCCATCACATGCAGCTCTACAGTAAACATTAGGCAAATATAATATTGCTAAAGTCTAGCGCCCTAGTGCAAAGTTTTTTTAGTTATATCAGTAATTCATCTAAAATCATTGTTTTGGTTAGAGGCTTTACGTGAAATATAAATATGAGGTCTATTAAATTCTTATTCGGTTTCCTGTAGCGAGGGCGCACTGATTCGAATTTCTCACCCTGGTGTAACGGAACAAGTAACGTGCGTTACTTTTTGTCGGTAACGGTAACGGTGACGCGTTATCTTTTTTTTTTTTTTGTAGAAAGCGCAGGGCGGTAACGCGTTCCTTTTTTTCGTTAGCGTAACGAGTAACGTATTTAGTTACTTTTTTGGTAACGCATACAACACTGTAACAGAATTTGGGCAAATCCCACCACTCACTGCTACGGCTTGGCCTGTAGTAACCCTGATTGGTGAAAGAACGAGTAGAGAGAGGGAGAGAGCGAAAAAGAAAGAGAGAAACAAGCATAGAGACGGAAAGACAGATATAAAGAAAGAGAAAGAAAAAACGCCAGGCCTGCGCTGAAACCGCAGCACAGTCACAGCGAAAGCTGGAAGAGCGGCGTTTCTAGAGCCCGTTAAGCTCTCTTGGGACTACAATACAAGTACACTAGAAAGTAACCCACTACGCCATAAATCACAATTTTTGTGAAGTTGGGAAGCACCTACTAAGCCATTATTCGTCATTCTGCGGAGAAGCGAGGCACCAGCTACACGTCTGTAAGGCATTATGTGCACTTTGTTGAAGCGACGACTGATGACGATGAAGAATTATGGCTCAGCCCTTTGTAATGGGTTGGAATCTTTAAATGGCCCACCAGTCATGTAATTTGCATTGGGTGACGCCCGGTCGCTATTTCCCTCTCCCGTCATGCTGTATAGCATACGTTGACGTGGGAGAGAGACGGGGGGGGGGGGGGCGAAGAACTTTACTGAGACACCCCGAGGAAATGGATCATGCGCTTATGGGCTTCCTTGGCAACCAATACAAGTGCACTTGCGAGGAACCCACTACGCTATAAATCATTGTAATTTTTGAGAAGTAGGGCAGCAGGCACTGTGTCATTTTTCGTCATTCTACGGAGAGCGTTGGTACCTGCTAAACCCATGTAAGGCATTATGCGCACTTTGTTGATGCTGTGCCTGATGACGATGAAGAATTATGGCAGAGTCCTTTGTAATGGGTTGGAAGCATTCAACAACCTACTCGTTGCGCAATTCGCATTGTGTGACGCCTGGTTACAGAGTTCGCGTTGTGCGACACTTGATGCTTATTTTACTCTTCTACCACGCTATATTGCATATGCTAATGTGGTTCCTTCCCGACATGAAGCCTGTATAGGACCTTTTTCCAAAGCAGTTTCAAGCACCGGCATGGCTCAGAGGTTGAATACTGGGCTCCCACGCAGAAGGCCCAGGTTCAAAGCTCGTTCCATCCTGGAATTTTTTTCTTATTTCGTTTTTTTTTTTCTTATTTCGAGCGATACTGGTTGCGGACACCGGCGGCGGCGGCGGCGGACAACAACGGCGCCAAAAACGGCCGGTGAAATGATCTCATAACAGCTTTCGCTGTAAAAATTCTTGCCGAAAAAAGATTCTTCCCGAGGCGGGATTCGAAACAGCGTACCCTCGATCCGAAGGCAAGCGTCCTAAGCGCTCGGATATCAAGGCACGCTAACGGCGCATGGCATAGCCTTTTGTAGTATTGTGTAGCAAGGGGTTGGGAAAGGGAAGTGAGCGTGGGGAGGTGAGATGTGATGGTGAGGAGAAGGGAAAGGAGGAGGGGAGAGAGTAAAGCGTAGCACAGAAAGAATGAGAAAGAGAGAAATAGTGAGAAAGAAGTGCAGAAAGAAAAAAAGAGAGACAGAGAGAACATCAACGAAAGAGAGAGAAAAAAAGATAGAAAGAGGAAGCAAGCATCGCGTGTCCAGAGAGTCATGGGGCGTCCTAAGAAAGTGCGTACTCCCGAGGAGGAAGCTGCGCATCTCGAAGCTAGACGTTTCGGTCGACGGGGAGTACACGCGGCGACGGGCCCGAGCTTCCCTCTGCCAAGCTTTGCGCGACTTAGTGCAGATAGAGAGAAATAAATGGAATAAAGACATAAAAATATGTAGAGACAGAAAAAAACGTAAAAAGAGAAAGAAAGAGATAGAATGAAAGGGGCACGAAAAAGAGACAGAAAAACAGAGAGCAAGATAGAAAGACAAAGAAAGAGGGAAATAAAGAGAAAGAAAGAAATAGGGAGAGAGAGAACAAGTGAGAAAGGAAAGAAAGAGAAATAAAAAAGAAGGAGTGAGAAATAGAAATTAATAGATAGAGAGTGAAAGAAAGAAATAGAAAGAAACGGATACAAAAAAGATGCACAAGAAACGGAGAGAAAGACAGAAAGAAAAAAAAGTCACAGTTTCTCCGGAAGGGCGAAGCAATGAATGCGATAGCAACGAATTGTAGTGTTATACGAAGTGAGGCTGGCAGCTAACTGTCTTGTATCCGATCTCACGTAACTACAAAACTCTGGTGTAAGAGAATACGGCCGCGACAAGGAGAGATGCTCTCCGCATAGTCATTTCGCATTGAGAGCGCAGCACGTAGAAGGGCATACGAGCCTCCCGCTGTGATGGCTGTCGAGATAGCGCGCACGCCAGCAATCGCGACCGCGCCCTTAGATTCAAAGTTCAAAGTTGCTGCTCGCGCGACACTCCCCCCCCCCCTCGCGTCATCGCGTTTTTTAAGGCTCGTAAAAATGGGCGAGGCGTTTCCTGTCTGCTTCGACGGCAGGTATCCCGAACGGGGTGATGTTATCGCATGCACCCTCCGAGCGACGGAAATGGGCCGGCTCGTTTGATCTCTGCTTCGGCCGCGTTCGTCGCCCCGCGCTCGCGCGCTTTTACCCGCGGTAGAACATACGATGCGCGGGGGGGGGGGGTCTTATCAATTTGGACTTCATACGGGAGAGACATGACGGCGACGACAAAAACCCGCCGAGACTGCCCATATAATTGATATCGCAATAAAAATGCGCAACGTGCACTAGTGGCGCAAGGCTGGAACCATTAGCGGAGCTAGTGTTCGACCTATCCAATTTTTGCTAGTAATGCCAAGCTTCTGCTAGAGAGGCTAAGTTTTTGCTAGTAGTACTAAGTGTGGCTAGAGTTGGCTAGACATGTCACGTGACTACCTGTTACGTGATGTTTTGGTTTTAGTCACGTGACTAGCTGTTAGGTCGTTTTCGGCGGGAACATGTCATGTGAGTAGCTATTACGCAATGTTGCGCGATTTTAGTCACATGACTAAGTTTTACGTGATTTTAGAGCGCAGCTCTTAGGCGCCCCTTCCTGCATTGAGCGGCATCGGCTAACCTATCGAGCGAACGAGAACGAAAAAGAGCGAAAACGGAGCGCAGCGGAGGATGATGAGGGAACGACAGCGGCGAGACGACACGTTCCGCGGCGGCCACCCGGGGACCCACAGTGATGCGCGCCGTCGTGCGTCGTCTGTTGTGGAACGCGCCCACGCGCTGCCTTCCGCGGTCTCCCGGTTAGCGAGGCAGTCGTGCCTCAACATTTCGCTAAATCAAAACACCTAAACAGCTGCGCTCACAATTCGCATTAGGCAGCATCGTAATCGTCGCTGAATTTTTAGTCATGTAACTACGTGTTGCTTGATGTTACGTGATTTTATTCATGTGACTAGGTGTTACCTGATGTTACATGATTTTTAGTCACGTAACAGACTTGCCCATCATAGTTTTTGTATTCCACGCCGGACAAATCGGTACCAGTGTTGTGGAAGCGAAGCCGAAATTGAAGAGGACGAAGCGATCGCGTATCGGTTCCTGATGGTGATAATTGCTCTTCGCACTACCCGGCGTAACGAAAAGCTGAAAAGAGCTCCGCTCTTAAAACAGTAGAACGGGAAAGTTTACATGCTAATTGCACATAGTAGTGACCTTAATCCCTAATAAAAGAACAGATTCCTACATTTATCTCACCAGAAAAAAAAATATGTTATCCTTACTTGGCACGTGCCGTAAGAGCGACTTTCCAATTAATCTTTTTTTTTCTTGAATATAGCTCACACCTATCTTCAAAATTTTAGGTTCAGACTATTCCGAAAGGATTTAATTATAACCTGAGAAAGTTTCAGCGCAACCGGTAGGATCGTTTTCCAGAAAAGATAAATTAACTGTGGAATTTTTCGAAAAACTGATCATGAGGAAAACGCACATTCGCGAAAATTGCTTGCAAAATAAAGCAATGACTACACTATAAAAGCATTCCTTGTGGCACACTTTGCAATAAAAGTTTAAGAAAATGGCAGGAAATGAATACGTCGTGGAGTCGTGGAGCAAGTGACAATACAAGAAGTGCTTTTAATGTTGTCGAACCAGCGCAATGTGGTTATAAAGCCCTCACCGTGGAGCTCCTAACCAACGAGTCGTCAGACTTTCATACCTGCAACGATGGACACGTCGCTAGAGAGCTGGTTCTGAAGCACGCGTACGGCGCCGCACGAATCTTCTCAAAAATTTCTTCAGCAGAATGAATGATAAGATTTTAGAAGCTGAATGGAAATCAAAGAAGGAAAAGCTGAAAGTTGCTCAGCTAGAAATAGCTCTGGAAGTGCCTTTGGCTCCTTTGTAAATAAAGTTGTTCAGGCAAGATGCTATCAGTCTCCCGTTCTCTTTTATAAAGTACGCTCGCGACCTGGTTTGAGATTTATTACTTGCCCAATAAGTTTTCCAACCATTGGCAAGCGCAACTCGACAAGAAAAATGTATGGAGAATACACACTTTCGCGCTACCATTTAACCTTGTAGTTTTACTAAACGTCGAACGTTAGCGTGTTCCTGTGAATCGCTTTTTCTTTATTACTCGAACTTCCCTGATTGTTTTACGCCAAGATAATTCTCCTCGAGGTGCGACTGCGTATTCGGACTCTTTTGTGATCGATATATTAATCATTCGCAAATTTCTGCTACCTACCGAATCTATGAACAAGAACCGATGAACAAAGTTATGCGAAATTTCTGGACATTTGATATATCTATTCCTGCTTACTACCGAGCTGAAATACACGCCATAAGCTATGCAAAACTGTGTTTGAGAGCTTGCTATTCACAATAGCAAGCACTTTTTTTACTGTTTGCAAGGGAGAAAAGCTGTCAAAATAAGTGAGGTTTATTTTACCGTAAATATTTGCACGCAATTTCTTCCTTCCTGGGAGAGGAATACTTAGGCACAAAACAGGAACATTGACGAAAGAAAAGTCACGGAAAAGCGCATAGCAGACGTTACTACGCTGACCTTCACTGCTCGGTGGCGAACAGCCGCCGCCGCCGCTTCGTGACGTCACGGCGGCGGTCTTCAGGCCTTGGAGTCTAGAGGGTGTTGAGCGAATTCGCAATGCCCACGAACTATAGGTGGCGCGCTGTGCGATTCAAGATGGCGCCCGGTGGAGGGTCAACCCGTTTGTTAGCATAGGAACAGATATGACTTGCGGACCTACGGCCCGTGCCACTTTCGCCGGATGAGGTCATGAACTGCACCGAAGTGGATATCAGGCCAAAATACTTGCACAAACCATGACAAGCGCGAAATGCTTGCTAACTCATTATTTACCGTGGTGTGAGAGGTTATATTTCGGCTCCGTTACCGTGCATCAACGATTCTTTACGAAATCCTGTGCGCGCCACAGAAAACGTATGAATTGAACGGCACTCCAAACATATGTACCGTGCCTGCCTGTCGGATTTCCGTAGTAGTAGGCCGCCAGCGAGTAAGGCCATCGTTGCTGGACATGACCGCATGTTTAGCGTGACGATGGTTTCTAAACGTGTTGATCCGTCATCATTACTTGTGCGGTGGGGAACGCGGAGTGCACAGTTCACTTCTCTCGGATGTTACAAGTTTGATGAGCACCTCGAAACGAATGCACACGCAAGCTTTTCGCAACGTCGAAGAATTTCTGAACAACGACACCCTTCGATCGGTAATGGTCACGTTCATTTGGCAACTCAGCGGCGCGGCTTGTGGACGCGATTGAACGTTTCGTTTCCGCTCGTCGAGCTTGTTGGCAGTACGCGGCCACAAAAGTTGCGCTATGTACGCACCGCATCAGAAAAATTATGCTTTTATTTTAACACGAAAGTGTTTTCTGCCGGGGTCCACCAAGATTTTCATGACATATTTCCGTCACGGAAATAGGTCAGCAAAATGAACGCCATCAAATGGCAAAGAAAAAAAAAACTATAAGAAAAAGCTCCGTTGACACGAGTCGAACCCATCACATCTTGGTCCGAGATGATGGCTGGCGGGCGTGTAGCCCACTGAGCTACCGTCAAATATATAACCGAGGCCACATGAACGCACCTTTTATCTTTCACACTTTCCTCTCGCAGTGCTCTTGCATGGGTGGATAGATGCTATGAGCGTCTCCTTTATAACGGGGTGGTGACATGTGTGCCACCAGGCTCGGAGAAAAAAGAAAACGCACCGTTGCTACTACCGTCCCATTCGGCGCGTTTACGATGGAAGTGTAATTACGTCTACTCTTTTACACACCGCGAGGTGGTGGCTTTAGCCCAGGCCTTGCTCCATAGCATCCATGGCATTGCACTGTTAGCCTCCTGATATTCTTTTGATATTTTTTTATCATGCTTCCTTCAGCCGCACCTATAGACCTTATTAATCTTAAAAACTTGTAGGATACTTGTTGTGAAAATAGCCTCAGTTGCGTTCATTTAAACCTTAGATCGGGTAGGAATAAACAGGATGAACTCGAATATTTTTTTAGTGAAGCTCAAGTATGCTTTGACGTTGTGATGTTTTCAGAAACGTGGTTTGCTTCGGAAGATGATGTATTTACGTTTCCAACTTACAAATCGTACTACATGAACCGCACAGGCAAAAGGGGTGGTGGTGTAGCTATGCTAATATCAAGTTCAATAGACTGTGAGTTGGTGTCTGAATTCTGCTGCATTTCTCCTTTTTATGAGATACTTACTATTAGAAGGCGTGCATCAGTATTTTGTGTATGTTACCGCCCTCCTTCAAATAATGTCCGTTTGTTTTTTTTTTCTTTTTTAGACTCTCTGTTAGAATTTGTGAGTGAAAAAAAAATACGCCTTAATTTTAGGTGGTGACCTTAACATCAACATGTTAGCTGACAGCAGTGTTAAATTAGAACTTGAATCAATGTTAAGCTCGCATTATTGTCAAAATGTTATAACGGCTCCGACGCGAATCACTTCACAATCATCAACACTCTTAGATCTTTTTATAACGAACTTTGACCCTTCTCTCGTTACGGCTGGAACATTAATTCACAATATTAGTGACCACATGCCTATATTTATGCTTGCAAGCCAACACATTAACGTACCCAAACAAGTGCGCGCAGAATTTTCTTATAGACTTATAAATCCTGAAACATTGACCCTTTTTAGAGAACGCTTAGGCAGAACCGACTGGAGCAATGTGTTCGCAGCTAGCGCCCCCAATTTAGCATACGATTTATTTATGAACAAGTTCTCAGAAATATATCTTCAATGTTTTCCTCTAAAGACGTTTAAAACATCTAAAAAAAGTCGGAAACCTTGGGTAAATAAAGAATGTCTTAAGCTTATAAGAAAGCGGGACCAATTATTCAAGACATTTATACTGAGTAAGTCCCCTGAAGCTCTCAAAGTATTTAAAAAGTACCGAAACTTTGTCACCAAACGCCTTCGTGATGAAAAAAAACTATATTATTCGAACTTGTTTAGCTCAACACAAGGGCGTACAGAAAGCGTTTGGAAGGCACTTAACACTACGCTTAGCATTGCACCGGAGCCAGTAACGAAAATTGTGAAAGATGGGATAGAAATTGAAGGGCCTGACTTAGCTGATGCATTTAACGACTTATTTTTATCAGTTGGCGGCACTAAAACCAGTAGTACCGCTCTAAGATACATGAATAATCGAAGCGACCAAACAATATTTTTAAAGCCAGTTTCAGAGAGTGAGTTAGTAGCGACATTTTTGACACTCAGTAATAGCAAAGCCGCTGACGCGGGCAATATTCAAATGAAACCTGTTAAATATGTTATTGACATAAAAGCACCCTGCCTTACCTACATTTTTAACATATGTCTGTCCACAGGACATTTCCCGCGAAACATGCAGATTGCAAAAGTGACGGTTATCTATAAAAAGGGTCCCAGAAATGACATGTCCAACTACCGTCCTATATCGATTCTACCTGTGTTCTCGAAGGGTTTCGAGAAAATAATTTTGAAACGCCTGACTTCTTTTACTGACAAGTTCAACTTGATTAGTTCAGCACAGTATGGCTTCCGACAAAATAAATCTACCGAGCTCGCGCTACTGGCACAAAACGAATACATTCTAGAAAATTTTAAATCCCGAAATATGGTACTCGGTCTTTTTCTAGATTTCTCAAAGGCCTTCGACCTCGTTAATCATAAAATTCTCCTACAAAAGTTGGATCATTACGGTATAAGAGGCATTGCGCACAAATTAATCACGTCTTACTTGCAACACCGTACTCAATCCGTCGTAATTCAGGGCAAACATTCCGCAACAAAATCTATTAAAACAGGTGTCCCGCAAGGAAGCATCCTGGGACCGTTTCTCTTTATACTTTATGTTAATGAGATAGTCCGGATTGATGAATCAGCCCATTACATTATATACGCTGATGATACGAGTTTGTTTTTTTCAGGCAGATGTAGCAGCGAACTAGGTAATCGAGCGAACAACGCACTGTCTAAAATTAATTCATGGGCCCAAGTAAACTCCCTAAAACTAAACATAAACAAAACAAAAACAATTTTATTTCACCCCCGCCACACACAAGTTCAGTTTCCGATCATTTCGTTAAACAACTCAGAAATTGAAGTTGTCAAAAGTTTTAAATCATTAGGCGTGTATTTTTCACAAAACATGACATGGGATGATCATGTGAACCATATTATTACTAAACTATCTCGGATAATTGGCGTTATGCACCGCCATTGCTACTACTTTCCGGTTTCTGTCAACATGCTCATATATAACTCGTTGTTTTCTTCTTTATTGAATCATGCCTTTCTTGTATGGTCCACAACGACAACTGTAAACATAAGCAAACTTACCGTCTTGCAAAAGAAAGCTCTACGTCTAGCCTGTAAAACACCATATCGCTCCCACACAGCAGAATTATTTAAAAAATACTGCATCATTCAGGTTGCATTAATACATGATTACAAACTCAGTTGTCTATATAAGTTCGGTTTATTGAAAAATAATGATACGATTGCAAGAATAGCAAGGTTAGAGAAAAATTTTCCTGTCTATAATGTACGTCAACCTGAAGTGTGGTACATACCGAAATGTAGAACCAATTACGGAAATCAAATCTTAAAGTTTCAACTGCCTACACTTCTAAACCGCATAACTAAGGAACATAACATTGACATATGCAGGATGTCACCAAAACAACTGCGATTAGTCTTTGTATAATGTGATGTGGCGACTACCTTTTTTTTATGCCTGTATTGTAATCTTTTATTTTGTTTTTGTTTTTTTAAAGCACGTTGTGAAACATACTTTTCTTTAATTTGGTTCTATTTTGCCGCACGTCGTCTGTGCTACCCTATGTACTAGGGGGTCAGGGCTACTCAAGCTGTTCTCACAGCTTTCTCCTGCCCTCCTCGTAACGTGTTCTTGTTGCGGAATAAAAAATTTCAATTTCAATTTCAACTTCAATCCATAGCGAAAAATAGCTCTCCGACTCTCGCCTGGCTGTCGCACGTAGTCGCACCGCGTCCCCCGCTCGCCCTGTGAGCAGCCAGGCTAGAGGGAAAACACGACGCGCGTAGCGTTTCTCTTCGCGTTAAAAGGACGCTTTGAAGGAGTGCATATCGAATACCAGTGTTTATTATGAGCTTGTTAATGCCACACTTGCGCGGAATTCACCATATGCGGTGTCCACGTATATGTTAAGAACTTCAGCTACCGCAAGGGTTGAATCATGATCATGGACGTTAGTCGTCGGTACGGATCTGTGCCATTAGGCGTCAACGTGAGTGCGTCCACATCAAGCGGTACTATACGTATCTGCCAAACAGTAGACATTGCAAAAACTTCTTCGGGAAAATGTGCAGCGCGGCACGGACGAAGGACAAGAAACGCACAACACGAGCGCTGACTCTCAACTCGTTGTGCGTTTCTTGTCCTTCGTCCGTGCCGCGCTGCACATTTTCCCGAAGATGTTAGTACACCAACTCGCCCAGATCGCCGTATTAATTGCAAAAACTCTCATAAACCAATGCACTATAAACAATCAACCACTTTCGTGCTATAACTATTCCTATGACAGAGGGGTCAGCCATCTTTTTAAAGTGACTTACGATAGTGAAAAGCTTGCCGTATAGGTTAACCAGCAAGGCAATCGCTGCTGCAGCATAGAGCACTGCACGGGCCCGGGCCGGCCCGAAAGCCCGGGCCGGGCCGGGCCGGGTAAGGGGTTCTTGGATCGGGCCCGGGCCGGGCTCGGGCCCTTGGTCCTCGGGCTCGGGTCGGGCTCGGGCCTGAGCCAGGCCCGTGTTAGGCCCGGGTCTCATACGTATAGGTAGGTATAATTGCGTGTGTACGTTGTGTAGCTTTGTTTTTAGATGCGAGGTATCTTATGGCGGAGTTCAATCCGGTAGTGGTGTGCGGCGTGACCACCCTTACTGCGCATGCGCATACCCTCTCCATTCACCCTCTCCCATCCCCTCTCCACCTCCCCTCTCCCATTTCCCTCTCCACTCTTCCTCTGAAACGCGGGCTAGACATGCCGAAATTCTCTTCTGCGCAACGCCGCAAAGAGCACCAGCGCATGCGCGTCCCCTCCCCTTCTCTCTCCTCTCCTACGCTGCCCCCCTCTCGCATGCCTGCCGACTGCGTTCCCCGCTCGCCCTGTGAGAATTAACGGCCAAGCTAGAGGGAAGACGCGCGTAGCGTTCCTCTTCGCGTTCCACGACGCGAGGTCGGTAGCATGCCCAAAGAACGCCAACGGAACGCGATCGTGCAAGTGCTCCGGCTTCGCATCGCCTCATGGTCCCCTTTTGCGGGAAATGGTGTAATTTTTTGTTGTTTTGTGGGGTTTAACTTCCCGAAGCGACCCAGGCTATATGAGACGCCGTCGTTGAGGGCTCCGGGTAATTTAAACCACCTGGAGTGCATTGGCGTGCATAGAAATTGCACAGTACAAGACGTCTACAATTTTGCTCCATCGGTATGCTACATGGGATTTCAAGAAACGCCTAATATAAGTTTCCGCCATTATAGTGAGTGAAAGACGTTCTTGGGTACCGTGTAAGGAAAACAACGGTAAACTGCCTACATTAGTGTGTATAAGATGTGCGCGTTTGTATCTAGGGAAACATTTCGAGTATGCAGCTACGCTCGCATGCCCGTAGACTGGCCAACGCGATTTGTGAGTCATTAATATCTCAGGAGCTATTCGTGCATTTTAAGTGCAAGATGCGGAGCGGCTCTTATCCCAGGGCAAACGCCTTTCCCATTACTAGTGGCGATGCGCCAGACCATAGAGACACTCGTTTTCCCGAGTGGCGGTGACGGTGGCGGTGACTCGGGGAAGAAGGGTGGGACAAAGAACCTTGTTGTTTTGAACACGAAAACGCAGTGTATGTTGCGTGCAGTTGCCTGCCGAGGAGTCAACACGACAGCTTTAATTTATGTAACGGTGCCCAGCCTGGCGTATTCCTCCCAGAAGCATATAGAGCACGCTTTTTTCCCCATTGCATTGTGCAATAGATGATGTTTGCAGGAGACTTGCTACTTTTACTCAACAGCCCTAGCTCGTTTGCAGTTGATGTAGACTCAATTTAAAAATGTCTGCCATGCTTTTTTCTCCACTTTATGCAGATATTATGAGATTGCGTGGTTAGCACTGCGTGCGTACATGAAAGAGCCAGCTATGACTCCAATTATATTTTATATTGCCCTGCAATCATTTCGCAAGAGTGTTACGCGCGTAATTCACCGAAAGTATACACAGTACCGGTGAAAGTCGTGACACTGAAAGGAGTTCTTAAACAATCTCTAGAAAATATCTTGTGTGCGGCAGGTATCTTCACAATAACCGAAGGTTGGACAGTGCCTCCTTTATGCTCAAGGCATAACTAGCTGAAACGGGCCGGGCCGGGCCCAAACCTTTCGGGCCCGGGCCGGGTACGGGCCACATTTAGGAACACCGGGCCGGGCTCGGGCGGGCCGGAGCATGGCGTTTTCGGGCCGGGCCGGGCCCGGGCCGGAAAAATCGGCCCGTGCAGTGCTCTACCAGTGCAGCATCTTCATCGACGCTGTCGCTATCGGTGCTTTCACAGCCTTCAATGTCCGGTGAAAAATCCTCATCGTCAAGGTGCACGGTCTCTTTGAACATCGCTGTCAAAATCAATCTAAAAAATTTCCTCCCCAGAGTGCTGCTTCGCCTTCTCTGCGTTCTGCGCTCAGAGAATACTTTGCTTGCAGTGTGCTGCCACCCATCAACAAAGTAACAATTTTGCAGTGCAGCGCTGGCTAAAGCAACACACGGGTGAAGGACGACGTTCAGAGCGGGGCTGCCGATCAAATTTCGCCAGCTGGGGTCCACTAACGTAGATATACACATATTCCATCAATCAATCAATCAATCAATCACGTTTAATCTCCGCCGGAATGCGTTAGTTGAGGACAAGATTGAGCCCCCAACTCGGCCGGTACTTGGTCATAGTTCACGATAGCCGTGGAGCGAGCGCAGCCCCAAATGACTGAATGGTCACTCGCAAGATTCTTACAGCTCTTTTCCGACAAAATGTAAGCGTTTTAGTTTACTGTATGCCGTATTTTTTACGATGACCCTGATATTATTCAGTTATAGAAGAGGATATAGCGAGCTCACACGACACGCTGCGTAGTATAATGTTATGGGTTTCATACACTACAAAAACACCGACGGATATTATATACAAGCGAAATAGCGCGAGTTTCGACAGCAAAAGACGGACACTAACATTTCGCTAACCTGCGTGGCCGCAGAAGACTTTGCGGAGCTGAAATGTGCACGCTGTGTGCCATGATTGGCAGCACGACTTGCCAGGGTGCTTCACCACGTATTTTCACGAAAACCTCGCGTCTTGCAAGAAAGAATCAATTTGCTTGTCACGGATGGCCTGGTTTCTTCACGGATTCACGAAACGTGCAAAGTCGTAGTGTTTCTTTCCAATCAAAGCGTTGACAATCGGGCTAGCACAGGCGAACTAGGGAGCGGCTGCCGGTTTGTCGTCTGCTAACCCTCCTCCTGAGATCCGCTTGGTGGCGTGGCAGTCTATGGGCATTCCGAATACAAATAAACTGCTGCTGCATTCCGGCGAGACAATATACCACGGGATTGAATGTCCAATTGAGACGAAATTTCCACTATTGGAAAATTCGTATCGGGAATTCAGGCCACAAACGGTTGCAGGTATGGCGTGAGGGCGCACCTACGCAGTTGGCATCATGCCTAATGCAGGGTTCACGTTCTGGCGCCGGCGCCGGAACGTTAGGGAATGCGTTCATATCCAAGCAACAATAAAATGTAGCAACGTGAAATGAAAAGTGACCTCTATAAAAGATCAGACTGCCATATCAGGAACGGCTGATCGTCGACAAGCCAACGATCAAGAGAGCATCAATTTTTGGAAAACGGCGCATAGCAATACGCATGGGACTGACGCACTTTCGAGGACCGCATTTCTGTACAGTCGCCAGCGCCGGTTTTTTTTCTCGTACGGCAATGCCGCCACCAAAATCTGTAGCTCATAACAAGTTTCGCTTGAAAAATTGCGATCGACAGGACAGCTTCCACGCGACTGGAAAACCGCGGAGGTCGCTGACGTCTTTGAAAGTGAAAACAAAAATTCACCAATGAATTATACACACACTTCACTCCTGTGAGATGCGAATATCATCGCATCCCGTAATTACGATGTTTTTAAGAAGAAAACTTTTCAGACTAAAATTGTAGAAAATGCCTAATTTTCATGCGAAGCGCTTCTAGTTTGGTTAACAACCGATTTATATTCTAACTTATCTATAGTTAACCCCTTTTCTGGGTGCGTTGAGCGTTGGACCATACCCAGAGACCATATAGCGAGATTCAGAGAAATGGATACATTGTTACCCGGCTTTCTATGATTATGAAAGTGTAGATGTAGTGGGTTACATCCTTAGCGGTGTCTGGGGAAGAAGCAGAAGAAGAAGAAGAAGAAGACGCCCTGCCTGGCCTGCGTGCCCTGCTTCCGAGGTTTTGTCTCATGAAGAGACCTGCGTCAAGCACCATCATGGATACGATTGGAGAAGACCTAAAGGAGGTCCTCGACCAGCAGGGAAAGACGCTCCCCTTGAAGAGTTGCGCTAGCCTCGGCACGCAGAGGAAGGCGCTGCCCTTGAAGACTGCGTTCAGGCTCTGCACGCAGCAACACGACGGCACGCAGGACAAGATGCTGCCCCTGAAGACTGCCTTCAGCCTCGGCGCGCAGGGGAATACGCTGCCCCTGAAGACTGCCTTCAGCCTCGGCATGCAGGGCAACACGCTGCCCCTGAAGACTGCCTTCAGCCTTGGCACACAGGCAAGACGCTGCCCCTGAAGACTGCCTTCAGCCTCAGCACCCAGGGCAAGATGCTGCCCCCAAAGACTGCCTTCAGCCTCAGCACCCAGGGCAACATGCTGCCCCCAAAGACTGCCTTCAGCCTCGGCGCGCAGGGAAAGACGCTATCCCTGAAGACTGCCTTCAGCCTCGGCACGCAGGGCAAGACGCTGCCCCTGAAGACTGCCTTCAGCCTCAGCACCCAGGGCGAGATGCTGCCCCCAAGGACTGCCTTCAGCCTCGGCACGCAGGGCAAGATGCTGCCCCCAAAGACTGCCTTCAGCCTCGGCACGCAGGGCAAGATGCTGCCCCTGAAGGCCGCCTTCAGCCTCGGCGCGCAGGGAAAGACGCTTCCCCTGAAGACTGCCTTCAGCCTCGGCACGCAGGGCAAGACGTTCTCCCTGAAGACTGCTTTCAGCCTCGGCACGCAGGGCGAGATGTTTCCCCTGAATACTGCCTTCACCCTCGGCACGCGGGGCAAGACGCTGCCCCTGAAGACTGCTTTCAGCCTCGGCACGCAGGGAAAGACGCTGCCCCTGCTGACTGCCTTCAGCTTCGGCACCCAGGGCAAGACGCTGCCCCTGAAGACTGCCTTCAGCCTCGGCACGCAGGGCAAGACGCTGCCCTTGAAGACCGTCTTCAGCCTCGGCACGCAGGGCAAGACGCTGCCCCTGAAGACTGCCTTCAGCCTCGGCACGCAGAGGAAGACGCTTGCCTTGAAGATTCCCTTCAGCCTCAGCACGCAGGACAAGACGCTGCCCCTGAAGACTGCCTTCAGCCTCGGCACGCAGGCCAAGACGCTTCCCCTGAAGACTGCCCTGAGCCTCGGCACGCAGGTCAAGACGCTTCCCCTGAAGACTGCCTTCAGCCTCGGCACGTGCGTGAGTGATGTCTCGGAGTACGTCCACTGCTACGAGTCCATCCATGCCGATGTGACGGCGTCCAGGCTGCTTCTTGCATTTAGCAAAGGCAATGAAAACAAGAAGCACCTGCTGCGCTCTGCCGTTTTGCGTACACCAACAGGACGAACCAAACACAAGGATACAAGCAAGATCTCAGGAAAGAGCACGACGGCACCACCGAGTTCGGGAGGCCCACACTCGTGCACACTCGCGAAGGGGTGACGTGGAACTCCAGAGTACAACCTGCTCCAGTGGCTTTGTTGCTGACAGCCGTGATAAGAGAACCTCAAGAAGGCCATGTACGTCAGTCAGCAGAAGAGCACCCTTGTAGAAAACATCCCCCTGCTGATGAGCAAATGCTTCCAACACGGGGACATTCCATGCGGCATCGCAGTTCCTGCAGAAAATGGCTTATGTGATATTTGAGGACACGCCACACTGCGCACGGCTAAAGAGTTCCGTGGAGAAGGGCATACTGACGACGTGTTTGAAGTCCGACAGCAGACTATCTCCACGTCATCGAAAACGCCGCGTTGCTACTCGTTCTCGCCAAAGAAGCCCGTGCTGCGAGAAATCATCCTTGCCGAGGACAACACGGGCGAGAGCTCACGTTGCTTCGTTGGTGGGGAGTGGTTGATAGAAACCTCTCATGAATTGTTCGCGCTTTCTCGTTCATTCAATTTCAAGGAAATTGAACAATTTGAAATGTTTTGCGCTTTTTTTATGTGTGTGTTTGGTCCCAATGTATTCTTTTTCAGTCGTGATAAAGAGTATTCGCTGCTGCGCCATCGTGATTGATGTCGTTGTCCTCGCTTAGATTTTAGCGCTTGTTTAGCTTGTTTGTCACATTCGGGTCCTAAGTTATGCGCTTGTCAAATCTGCAAACAGCCACATAATGCAGACGGCGCCGACGATAGCGGTCGGGGAGCAGAACCGTAGTTCCCAGATTGCTGTCAACTGGATCGATACGAACTGAGCGAAAATACAGTAAAGGTTCAGAATAACTAAAGAAGTGAGAAGAGCGCTAACTTCGAATGAACTTCATACGTAGGAACAGTACTAATATACCTTTCAGCTAAAGCACGTCAGCAAATAAAGGAAATTAGTCGGCACTGACGGTGGGTTCGCACAAGCTGGACCGAGTCCCAAAATTACGTCAGCTTCAATTATTACGAGGGTCAGCATGTCACACTTCTTGTAAACTGCACAAGTAGAAAAAAAAAAGAATTGCAAGAGCACAGTTTATGCATGTTGTGGTAGCCAATTGAAGATCATGTGCGTATCATTTTTAACAGCGGTTCTGTTCTAGCTCGGCGTGAGTGTCTACCCTGCCACTATCATCATCATAAACGGGTATGTGCCATACAGTGTTGGCGGTAACGCGTTACTTTTTGCGAGTATCATATAATGCGCTCCTCGATTGCCTATTTACTGTTGCTGCAGACTTATTCACTAAGAAGTGAGGCATGCTGTCCGACGACAGTTGCGAAATAGAGCTGTTGCTATAACTCTTCAAGTTGTAGTTGTCAGCAAGCGGTCTGTGTGAATAAAAGTAGCACGAAAAAACGTGGGACAAGTCGAAGAAAGCTAGAGGACAAGCGCTTAGAGGACAAGCGCTTGTCCTGTAGCTTTCTTCGTCTTGTACCACGTTTTTTTTTGCACTATTTTTATTTATAATGAATTACCAAATCGCCCAACAGTCTATTCTTGTAAGCTGTCCCTGCGATACTACAGTGCTGTTTTCTGTTTTCAAATAAAATTTGCTTCTATCTGCGGGTATGTTTCTCGTTGTTGAATTCCCGAGCGAGCGAGGCTGACCTTGAACGCCTGCACATGTGTTTCGTGGCAGCTCTATTGGTTAAAGGGGCAAAAAATGATTTATGATGCCAAAATTCTTTCCGGGACTGCAATTTAAGGATTTTCTTTATTCCTATAGAAGATCTGCGCATATGTTTTGTACGCTAGTAGAAGCCAGTGTTGTACGGAACGGCGTCCCAAGGAACGACGTTCCAGGAACTAGTTCCTTTTTGGAGGAACGGAGATAGGCTTCTAAAGCCAGCCGCGCACGCTCACTGTGGCTCCCGCCAAGGGTCGACGTCGAGTGCGTGGCGCATGTGCGGTAAGGCTGCCTTGGAGGTATATAACCTTGGTATATATGCATTGACAATCGCCGAAATAAAGTCGGTTGATAGCATAGGCGTATCTACCGGGGGGGGGGGGGGGGTTGCAAGTGGGGCGCTAGCCCCCCCACTGAGAAATGTTGGGGGGCTCCGCCCCCCCCCCCCCCACACACACACTTTCGACAGTGGTTATTGTCGGCTGGAGACTGGCAAACTAACAAGTCAGGCAAAGTTTTACTCGAACGCAGCAATAACGTAAATTTGTAATAACATTTGTCCTACGATTCTGCTGTGACGACTGTCCTCCGTTTGTCATGACCACGCACTGCAGGCTACCTGCGGTGCGGGCTGCCTATTCCACGCTTGTGCGTCTTTCGCTCGAGCATTGCAGAGGAGGCTATCGCTCAGCAGGAGCTCTATAACATTACAGCAATCTGTCATGATTTTATTTTGTCATGCCTGGCCTGAAATTTGAGTAATCCGCGACACAAATATGGGCGGGAACCAGTAAACGTTTTATAACCCGATCAAACGCTCTCCCTTTTCAGGAAATTCAGTTTCTTTGAAAACGAATAGCATCGCCACTGCTCCATATTCAAGCTGCTGTGAGTTGATGAGTTTGCAGAAGTGTCCAGTATTTTAGTTGTGCCCAGCCAGGACAGCTAAAATAGATTCCCACTTTAGTGTCCGATTAGCATGCTTCACTTGGCTTATCATATGGTGGCCTGCAGCGATCGTGGCGGCTTGTAACAAGGCAGTGGACTCGAGCACATTGAGAAGTCCAGCTTTCAAGTTTGCCCCGTTACTTGATCTACCTCACCAGGGAGATGATCAGCGTCATTGGTTTTCTGGACTAAGAAGGCTGCCCACCTTCAAAGGATTGTCAGTTCCTAATAATGTTTAGTTCCCTCTCTACGTCTTTGTCAGCAACGATGAGTTCACAGAGAGTTGTACACGCGCATAAACAGATCAGCATTGTTATACTATAACTAAAAGTATCTATCAGACACATATGACTCCATCTCGCCCGCTGCTATAAGCAGCCGCTGCCAATGTGATTAGCGGGCAGCCTTCTTAAATTACGTTCAAAAGAGACACTGTCTGGCTATTATGAAAAAGAAATGAGTTATTGTTCGGCACAGTAATGTGCTACTTATTGTGCACACTTCATTTTAACGCCGCGAGTTTTCGCAGACTTGTGACGTCGCATAACAATTGGAGGCGTTTTTATGGTACGTACATTGAAAATTTTTGACGAATAGCGAAGAATCAATGACAAACAATACGACATATTGAAAATAGTTCATTAATATTATTTTTCACGCAGACATGCGTACGTGGTAATTACGTGGTGGATCACTTACGCGTCATTTGTTGCGTCGTTTTACGAGCAGGTGCTGTGAGCATGACCCAGAAAATTTCTACCAATGATTAACAGCTAACTACCTATACGGAAGGAAACAATGCGGGGTAGTTTAACGTTATAATAGCCCACATTTTTTCAACGAAAATTTGAGCGCACACAGTTTACGTAGGCTATTTACTTGGAGAAACCGGAGTGGAGGAGTAAACGGCCACTTCACCGCTTTTCCGTCCACCCCCAACCCAAGCTGGGAAAAGTAGGAGGGCAAGGAACGACACCTAGTATATGAATTCGTAGTGATTTATAATCTTAAGATAACTATACACAACCAGCTCGATGTGGTTTTCTTAAGTATTAATCGACTGAACTTGGTCTTCTTCTTAAGAAAGACTTTAGATTAGAGGGATCTAACAGTAAAGAAATTGGCACTCGGCTTATCCTGAAGACTTCCGCGAAGTACCTTGCTTTGTCAGCCAAATGTTTTGTTTAATAAGTGAGAACTTAAGGTATATTAGATTCATAGCAGGTTCTTCATACTCATCGTATCTACAACGCCAAACTAAAAAATGGGAAGTGATGGAATGCTCAGATGGTCAGGTTAAATTTGAGTGTACTTTTTAAACTTCACGGTAATATTTCCAAAATGTTATTAAACACTGCTGCGTTGTCGCGGTATAGGGGGCCCACCCTACACAATCTGTTTGTGCACATTCTTCGTTGACTTAAAAGAAACAGTGTTGAAAAGAAAGTCGTCTGATCAGCTCTATGAATATAAAAAATCGCCTAAATATATATATATATATATATATATATATATATATATATATATATATGATAAAATGTACTTTTAGGGTTTTAGTCACGTGACTAGCTATTACGCGATGTTTAGTGATTTTAGTCGAGTGACAAAATGTTACGCGGTTTCAGTCACGCGAGTAGTTACATGATGTTACATGATTCTAGTCACGGGGCTACTTACGTCATGTTACGTGATTTTAGCCAGGTGAGTGTTACGTGGTTTTTAGTCATGTGACTGGATGTTACGTGACTTTTGTCACGTGACTAGTTATTACGTGATGCTTCGCACTAGTAGTGCCAAGCCTGATGTGAGTGCGGAGCTGAGCGGCCTCTTTATTGTTGTTTCTTGTTTCTCTTTATTCTATTTCTTTCTTCCTGTCTCTCTCTGTTTCTTTCATCTCTCTGTTTATCCTGTCTTTTTTTGTCTCTCTTTATTTGTATTTTTTTCTTTCTCTATGTGTTTCTTTTTCTTCTCGCTCCTTGTATATTTATGCTTCTTGCACTTCTTTCTTTTTCTCTCTATTTATCCTTCCTTTTTCTTTCTGTCTCTTCCTCTCTCTTTATATCTGCCTCTATTTTACTTCTCTTTCTTTTTTTTCGCTTTCTTTCTCTACGCTATGCTTTACTCTCCCCCTCCTCCTTTCTCTCCTCCTCACCTACATCTCTTCTCCTCACCATCACTTCCCTTTCCAGCCACCTGCTATACTATATAACACAAGTCTATGCTATGCTCTGCTAGCGTGCCTGGATAGCCGAGTCGTTAGGACGCTCGTCTTCGGATCGTGGGTACGCGGGTACGAATCCCGCCGCCCTATCAGAAATTTTTTTCGCCATCATTTCCTCTTTCTTGATATCTTTCTTTCTGTCTCTCTGTTTCTTTCTCTCTCTCTCTCTCTCTCTGTACTCGTTCTCTCCTTTAAACCATATGGGTTATTACACGCCACGCCGGAGAAATCGGCTCACGTGTTTGGGAGCGAAGCAGAAGTTGAAAACGGCGAAGCGAACGCGTAAAAGAAACAAGGAAGGCCACCCAGCTGCGCTCTTTCTTCAGACTTGGCACCACTAGTGCGAGCTGCCATAATTTTATTACCGAAGTAAAGTGTGGGATCAGACTAGTTGGTATTCCATTATTAAACTGCTCAGCGCAAAAAGTAGATAGAGAGAGAACAACTTTATTAAAAATAAACGAACGCCAGTAAACAAAGCACACATAGAATTGACGAGGACCAGCGCTACCTGCGCTGGTCCTTGTCAATTCTTATATGTGCTTCGTCAACTTTTTGCGCTGAGCAGGTTAATAAGTTTATTACCACCTGCTTGCCCTATCAAAGATCTTTACTTATAGTGACATACAAACAAGCCAAAGTGACACGACGGAGAGCTCAAATGTGTGTTCATTCAGCCTCTCCCGATATGGGTCGAGGTGCACACACCTTTGTCGATGGCCGTGAAAACCGGATGTGAGAGCATTACGTCGTTTTCGAGCGAGGGAGAGTTATGGGGGCCTCAGCCTTTTCTGCGTGCCCTTTAATGAAATTGGGCTTATATAACGCTAGGGATTTTTATGCGAATGAAAAGAATGAGCTTCCCCAAACTTAAATATCCTTTGTCCAGACACTGAGTGCTTAGCAAAAAAAGTTACAGTGAAGTTTCACTTCATGAACGTGCGCGATCCTCAAGCGAATCGGTGCTATCCCCTTGTGCATTGGCCGTAGAACATGTTTGCGTTAAGCGGGATGGCTTTGACTCACTTCGCGATAGCAATGTCACAAATGGGGCATTTACGCTTGCTCGTAAAAAAACTCATATTTGGGCTAGTGCGTGAGAAATTTAGGATATCATCATGAGACATGCCGTAGTGGGATACTCCAGGCTCATTTTGACCCCCCAAAATTCTTGATGGTGCACTTCAGTCTACAGAGTCTGTCCTGAAAGTAAGAGAACTGAGTACAGGAAACACGCTTTATTCGGAAAAAAAAATATTCGATACACGTTGCGTTCTTCAAGATATGAACCTTGTGCATTAATACAGCGAGCCAAGGAGTTTCCAAGTATTTGTACGTATCTTGGAAGACCTTTTCAGAGGTGTTGAGAAGCTCCGTTGCGGTCCTTTGGGTGTCTTTCGAGGGGCCGTTTCGGTGTGCATTTAGCGCACGTTTTATTCTTGAAAACAGTAAGAAGTGACGGGGAACGGCCTGAGGTGTATGGCGGTGGTGGAGGCGTGGTTATGCCTTGCCCAGCCAAAAATGGGGCGACAGCTAGTTGGGCATGCGACGGGTCACCGTCGATATGCAGAGTCCACGACGTCACAAGCTGTCGATGCACGCGTGGCACGCGTTATTGACTCAAGTCTCTGGAGAACTTCCTAGTGCTTCTTTTTCCTCTAAGTCGATGGCGTTCGCATAGGCGCGTTCCTGTAGGGACGAACAACGCCATACAATAAGTTGAGCAGTTTCCATTCGGGCTTGTTGGTACAACATCGTCCACGAAAATAGCGCTGGATGAACAGGGACACGTGAAGAAGATACACAACACAGGCGCTAACTTCCAACAAAATTTTTATTTTTGCATGTGCCCACTTACTTATACTGAACAACTCACAAATAACACAGAATCACACCTGCGCACAGATTCTTCTCACGTCGCTATACGCCCTTGCAGGTTTATCGTTACCTAGAAAGGTCAGCTCTTTTTCACTCAAAGCTGCAGATGGGCAGGTCACGCAATTCTGACCCGCACGTGATATGGCGGCTGCCTCGATGATTTGTCGTGTAAGAGATGACTTACAACGAGATAATACCTTGCACCTATCGAAAACAGGTTCGCCTCCACAATCATGGCAGCGGACGCCAAGATGACCTTGAATCGCGCTATTCACATTGCAGTAGTGTAAATAGGTTCGCACCCACAGTCACGACAGTGCACGCCAAGATGACCTTGAATCGCACTATTCACATTGTAGTAGTGTTCTCTTAGCCGATCGTTGATACATCGGCCAGTTTGGTCGATGTAAACTTTACCACAGTAGATAGGGATCTGACCTTCCTAGTAAAAATAAACATGCTAGGGCGAGAGCGACATGAGAAGAATCTGTGCACACGTGTGATTCTGTGTTATTTGTAAGGTGTTCGGTTAAGTAGTTGGGCACATGCAAAAGTAAACGTTTTGTTGGAAGTTAGCGCCTGTGTTGTGTATCTTCTTCTTGTGTCCCTGTTCATCCAGCGCTATTTTCGTCGACCATACAATAAGAGTGAGGCGAAGGCGCAGCATTACATACGTGTTATTTATTACATCGTTTAAATAGTCAACAGCAGTAAATTTTCGTCCGAAGTTTAGGAGAAATCGGACAGGTTCTTGGTGGCGAAGCAACGCCGGACTCTTTGCTTCGCGATGGAGATCACCGCCGTCTTCGAAACGTTCACCCTGGAAGAAGACGTCCTTCACCGCTGGACGTTTTATGACACAACTTTATATACAGAACTATTTACATAGAAAATAGGCAACCAAAAAAAAAAAGAATGACCCGCCGTGGGGCCTAAAGCAGCAGTGCCAGTGTAATATGGGCGCGAGGACATACCGTGGCGCCACCACGCGGAGGCATCCCTGTGACGTGTAAGGTTGGATTGCTCCGCCAGCCCTCTCCCGCACATTCGCAGCTGCTTTGGCGTCTCCCTTATTATTATTCTCGTTGCACTTCCCTTCGATGAAATCAGTAAAATACTGCGGTAGCTTCGTCACTGATCATACGGAGTGCTAAATACCTGCTCTGAAAAAATGTTACGCTCCTCATAATACCTTAGAACGCCCTGACTGCCGACGTACATGGAAGCCACGGGGGAGTGAGTCCGAGCGCGCTGCTTTTGTAGAAGGTTACGAACCATCTTGTGTCGAATTGAAGAATCAAATGGGCTTTAGCGCGTGCTTGCGTCTAATACACATATTTTTGCTCCAAGAAATGCGTGCAAGCATGTAACTTCATTCTGGATTGTATGTTAGCATCTAGGGGGAAGACGGGCCACGACTGACATGACAAGCATGCGCACATTTACATTACTGTTTAGCCCGCACAGGCATCTTTATGAAGTACGATGCAAGCAGATTCTCCGTTTTGTGGAAAGCAACCAAGCATGCTTAGAGCTGCATGCAGCCGCCACCTTTCCTATATATTGGAGGGCGGCCGGCGGCACGTAAAAATGCACGCGCGTGCCTCGTTCGGAGTTGTAGCTAGATAACATTTCACATGAGTACAAGTTTCGATCTGCGGCAAGATCTTAAAATGTTTACCTGTTGTTCTTCTTGCGCAAAGTTTCTACGGTAATGTCCCACGGTGCACTTTCAATCGCCATCTAGCCACATAGGGATGCAAATTTTCGATGATTGTATCAGTTCTCCGGCTTCCACAGCGGGGTCACTCGCGATCGAAAAATACGGTCCCGATAGGGCTCGATTGCGATAGAAAGTATGCTCACCGTGTGTCAGCCGGCCGTATTACTATGCGCACTTGAATACGAGCATGTTTCTGCAATGTGTGGATTTTATCGTGGTTTACTAAATGGCAATGTTATGTTTCAGCTAAAATACCAGCGTCCAGCCTTTACAGCTTCACTGATAAGCAGTATGACACTTCGCTGCTGTTGTTAGAAGGTGAATCAGTGTTACATGAGGACAATTAAAATGGACCCCCCCCCCCCCCCGGATGGGGGGGGGGGGTACGCAGACTGGGGTGGAAGTTTCATCGGCGACACAGGTAACTTTCAGCAAATATTCAAGCAGCACGTGTATGATGTAAGGAAGAAGGTTTCATCGAACAGTGCAATGGCCGAGCACGCAGAAGCAACTGTTCGCCACGAAATAGAGTGGAATACGGCAGGAATAACGGTTTAGACAGAGAAAATAACTGGACTTGTCGGCTTAATCTTGAATCTCTGACAATGGCGCACACGCTTAACGTAATGAAGGCAACTTGCCACACGCGTACGCATGTTGATACGTCATATTTTAAAACATACATAACCGGAATGTTTGCGCATTCATTTATCGTTGTGAAGGCTCCCATGCGGGAACCGAAACGTCTTGGTTTTATGTGAACATTCGTGATCGGTGTCCATTTTAATTTTGACTCCACTCAACCCTGTGGTCTAGAAATAACAATAAAAGAAAGACAAGTGACAGCGGCATCATGTTCTTGCAAAGCAGGGTATAAGTGAAAGCTCACGCCTGGTTCCTTCGCGTACGTATAGTGGCACGGAGCAGAAAAGTACCAGGCCGCCGGTAACTTTTACTGTACTTTTCCGGATTGTGTAGCCTCTAGGGTTCCATGGACATAAAGTTAGAGCAAAATAATGCTGTTCAAAAAAGAAAACGCCGCGAAATCGCGTTCAAAAACAACGCATTCAACCGTCCGCTTCCCTTCGCCAGAGCGAGGTGAGATGTGATCCAACCCTGCACGTCGCAGCGATTGCAGCGCCCGCGTCTCCAGTGGTGGGCCTCGCGCCCAATAGTAGGGAAAAGATGTCTAGGCTTTCTAGGACGCTCCTTTTATCCCCTCTCCCCTAATCACTTCTCGTTGCCCACGGTCATCGACACCGCGCCTAAACCGGGCAGGCAGTTCCATGTAAGGAGCGGGGAGTGAGTCCGGCCGACGCACCTGCGGAGCTCGGGACTTTTTCATCATCATCATCATCATCACCATCACCACCACCATCATCATCATCATCACATAATCATCATCATCATCATCATCAGCCTGTCTACGCCCACTGCAGGGCAAAGGCCTCTCCCATGTTCCGCCAATCAACCCGGTCCTGTGCTTTCTGCTGCCACGTTATACCTACAGACTTCTTAATCTCATCTACCCACCTAATTTTCTGTCTCCCCCTCACGCGTTTGCCATCTCTTGGAATCCAGTCAGTTACCCTTAATGACCACCGGTTATCCTGCCGACGTGCTACGTGCCCGGCCCATATCCATTTCTTCTTCTTGATTTCAACTATGATGTCCTTAACCCCCGTTTGTTCCCTGACCCACTCTGCTCTCTTCCTGTCTCTTGAGGTTACACCTATCATTTTCCTTTCCATCGCTCGCTGCGTCGTCCTCAATTTAAGTTGAACACTTCAACTCAGGAATGTGTGTGGGGCAGGGGGGAGCAATCCACACTAGGGGGTCACGTCGAGCGCAACCTTACATTGTCCCGCAATGGACAACAGTAGCGTATAGTTAACAGAAGCCAGTGCTAACCAGCAGTAAGCAACACTACCCGAAAGCTAGCCCAAGATGGCCAATGGTTAGCCAGCCATAGGCAACGTTAGTCAACTCAACACTAGCGAATCAGTACTGGCGTTATGCGGGTAAATAGAGTGCATGTCGTAGCATGCACGTCATGTCATTTATGTTAACATGTGTGGAGGGCGGAAGAGAAGAGGGCCGATGCGAAAGCTGCAGAGCTGATCACTCGAGCCTACGCCTCACAATATTCTTTTTTATTTCCTTTCTCCTTCCTGCCTTCTTTTTGCTGTGAGCGCCCTCTGGCATCGCAGCAGATTCGGGCGCTGCACATGCATACCCTATTATCCCATGCAATTGTCCCATGTTAAAAACTACCGCGCCTTCTCTCGTCATTTATGACAACTGTCGCATCAGATTTGTGAACCACAATTCTGAATGTCCGTACATTTTTAGAACATCAAAAGTAAAAATTCACTTTTTTTGAAAAATAAAAATATACCTTAACAATGTGAATAAGCATTAAAAATGACTTGAATAAGCTGCAGTGATACATAATTGCAATTGTTAAAACGGCAGAGCGCAAGGAAAAAAATAATAAAAAAAGAAAAAGCTCGGTGCTTAAAGGTGGCGTGCGCAAAATGACGCGAACAATATTACCCGGGCGCGCGCAGTGCTTCTCGGTATGCGGCCTGCTACCGTGATAATGCATACAAACCCTACTATTCAAATGAGGAGAGGAAGCCTGCCCTTTATTAGTGCAATCGCTGAGGGAAAAAGAAGGCGATTAACGCTGCAAAATGTGGCACGCAAAAAATAGCGCGAGCCATATTCATCGGACGTAAGCAGAGCTGCGCTGTACGTCGTCTGCTCAACGCGAGGATGGATGCGCCCCTTTATAACGGGGTGGTGACGTGTGCCACAGCGCAAAAAAAAAAAAAACCCTTTACTCTTCTTTTTCTTAGCGGCATCTTTACTTCAATTAAAACTATTTTACTCCAGGTTTTCAGCTCCGTTCTCTGCCCTTTACGGCAGAATGTCTTGTCCTTTCTCTCTAGTTTTCTGAAATACCTAACCGTCTCTTACTTATTTAAATCGCGGGTTTCCTTTCCATTGTCTCTAAAACACAAGGCGTTTAGGCCGCCCAAACGTACACTTGGGGTGGATGTCCCACATTCAATCAGCTTCCGCCGTTTCCTTATCTTCCCCGCACGTGCATTGTTCCTCTTTACTGAATCCGCTTTATTACGCGTTTAAGGCAACCCGATCCGCTTCACAGTAAAGCCTTCCCATTGAATTATAGTAAGATGCCTCCCTCCTTATTTCATTTTTGCCCTTTCGTTCTCAAAGCCGGTTTTTTCTCCAATGCCGTCCAGTAAATCCTCTCCGTCTCTGTTTTCGCTTACTCTTTGTTGACATACTGCTTACACTACCAGCCGTATATTTACTAGTAGCCTCCTAGTTCTTTTTCTCCACTGGGTGTCCACGCTCTTCCTATAAAGAACACCTTCTCTGCCATTTTTCATATATTCATTTCTTCGACCTTAACCACTGAGCCCTGATGACTTGGGAACTTTTTGGTTTCCGTGGCCACTTTTATTTGACACATTGGTTCATGTATGTAAAGCAGGAATGCATAAACAACCACTAGCCCTGATTGCACCATGTATGTAAATGCTAAATAATTGCACCACTGCTCAATTTTTCGTTTGTAGTCTTCTGAGGTACTAACGATTAGGAAAACACACACAAAAATATCCTCAGGCCAAAATAAAAAAATCCAGGGCTGAAAGGGTTTTAAAGGGTCTCTATGCAAGTAATTCCGCAGAGCTTTTTCTAATACAATCACGGGATATTCCTGCTAGCATGATTTGCGGTACTATATGGCATTACGAAAGTAGTGGGAGGTCGTGAGAGTCTTAAGTCCGCTTGATTATCAGGTGTCACACGAGGGTACGATCACAAAGTTTGTTTGAATCACCTCTGTCGCGTGGTTAGTGCCGCGGGGGCAAGGGTACACACGCAGACGGACCGACACGTACACGCTGCTTGCTCAGACGAAAGTACCCTTGCTCTTTATTGGGCCCCAACATATATAGACACATACATACAAGTTACAGGGCGCGCCACACCCTGGTGGCAGCCTAACAAAAGGGCTGAAATGTGGCGACCTCTACACTCTTCAGTTGATATTTATGCCAACGGGCCCGGTCGTCAGTCTTGCCGAAGGAAAAAGTAGTGTTAGGCCACGTGACAAACTTTTCAGTTCAGTTGCAATCGTAATACTTAACAATAGTTCCGGGCTGTTTCACACCCGTGAATGTGAGTAATCAGCCATGTGAGTAAATATGAAATTAATACTGCTATATTTCAATGGCGTAATAACTGGAATACTTTGGGACAGTGTAACAGCATTGATAAGTGATATCGTATGTTTGTATTGACGTGTCTTCAATTATTTTGATTCGGTGACATTAACTCACTGTAGCTTTTCCTTGCTTTAAACCTTTCCAGAACACAGCAAATGCATATTTAGTTTGCATAAGTTCAATGCCGCGAGGCATAATTAAGATACCTAGCTCATGGATTGTTGAACGTGGTACTGGGATTAAATGTTCGGCGCCTGGAATAAATTCCAGGCGTAGCGCAATGATTGCTTGGACATGTGGTTTAAAAGTTCAATCCTGGCTTGGTGAGATATGCGCCCTACAAATAAACTGCTGCTGCATTCCGCCGAGACGGAATATGATACGGGACTAAATGTCCAATCGAGACGAAATTTCCACCACTGGACATCTCGTATCGGACGTTCAGGTTGCATGGTTCACGTTCCGGCGCCGGCGCCGGAACGTTAGGGAATGCGTTCATATGCAGGCAACAATGAAATATGGCAACATGAAATGAAAAGTGACCTCTATAAAAGACCAGACTGCCTTATCAGGAACGTCTAAAAGCCAACCATCGATAGAGCATCAGTTATTGGAAAACGGCGCATGCAAATACGCATGGGACTGGCGCACTTTCGAGGACCGCATTTCTGTACACTCGCTGGCGCCGGTTTTTCTTTATCGTACGGCAACGCCGCCACCAAAACCTGTAACTCATAATAAGCTTCGCTTAAAAAAAATTGCGATCGACAAGACAGCTTCCACGCAACTGGAAAACCGCGGAGGTCATTGACGTCTTTGAAAGTGAAAACCAAAATTCCCAATGAATTACAGACACACTTCACTCGTGTGAAATGCATATCATCCCATTTCGTATTTACGATGTTTTTAAGAAGAAAACTTTTCAGACTAAAATTGTAGAAAAAGCCTAATTTTCATGCGAAGCGCTACTAGTTTGGTTAACAACTGATTTATATTCTAAGCTATTTATAATGAACCCCTTTTCGGGGTGTGTTGAGCACTGGACCCTACCCAGAAACCATATACCGAGATTGAGAGAGTGGATATATTGTTACGTGGCTTTCTATGATTATGAAACTGTACATGTAGTGGGATATATCCTTAGCGGCGTCTGGGGAAGACGCAGAAGAAGAAGAAGAAGACGCCCTGGCCTGCGTGCCCCGCTTCCGAGGTTTTGTCTCACATGAAGAGAGCTGTGCCAAGTACCGTCATGCATACGATTGGAGAAGACCTACAGAAGGTCCTCGACCAGCAGGGAAAGAAGCTCCCCTTGAAGACTGCCTTGAGCCTCGGCACGCAGTGTAAGACGCTCCCTTTGAAGACTGCGCTCAGCCTCAGCATGCAGGGCAAGACGCTTCCCCTGAGGACTGCTTTCAGCCATGGCACGCAGGGCAAGACGCTGCCCCTGAAGACTGCCTTCAGCCTCGGCACGCAGGGGAAGACGCTGCCCCTGAGGACTGCCTTCAGCCTCGGCACGCAGGGGAAGACGCTGCCCTTGAAGACTGCCTTCAGACTCAGCAAGGACGGTAAGACGCTTCCCCTGACGACTGCTTTCAGCCTCGGCACGCAGGGCAAGACGCTGCCCCTGAAGACTGCCTTCAGCCTCGGCACGCAGGGCAAGACGCCTCCCCTGAAGACGACCTTCAGCCTCGGCACGCAGGGCAAGACGCTTCCCCTGAAGACTGCCTTCAGCCTCGGCACGCAGGAGAAGACGCTGCCTCTGACGACTGCCTACAGTCTCGATAGGCAGGGCAAGACGCTGCCCTTGAGGACTGCTTTCAGGCGTGGCACGCAGTGTAAGACGCGACCCCCGAAAACTGCCTTCAGGCTGGGCACGCAGGGCAAGACGCTGCCCCTGAAGACTGCCTTCAGCCTCGGCACACAGGTGAAGACGCCACCCTTGAAGACTGTCTTCCTCCTTGGCACGCAGGGCAAGACGCTGCCCCTGAAGACTGCCTTCAGCCTCGGCACGTGCGTGAGTGATGTCTCGGAGTACGTCCACTGCTACGAGTACATCCACGCCGATGTGACGGCGTCCAGGTGGCTTCTTGTATTTAGCAAAGGCAATGAAAACAAGAAGTACATGGTGCGCTCTGTAGTTTTGCGTGCACACACAGGACAAACCAAACACAAGAGATACATGCAAGATCTCGGGAAGGCGCACGACGGCACCACCAAGTTCGCTATTCAAGACGCCCGCATTGGTGCACACTCGCGAAGGGGTGACATGGATCTCCTGGGATACAACCTGCTCCAGTGGCTTTATTGCCGACTGTCTTGTTAAAAGAACCTCAAGAAGGCCATGTAGGCCAGTCAAAAGAAGAGCACCCTTATAGAAAACGTCCCCCTGCTGATGAGCAAGTGCTTCCAACACGGGGACATTCCATGCGGCATCGCAGTTCCTGCAGAAAGTGGCTTACGTGATATTTGAGGACACTCCACACTGCGAACGGCTAAAGAGTTCCGTGGAGAAGGACATACTGACGGCTTGTTTCAAGTCCGATAGCGGACTATGTCCACGTTATCGAAGACGCCGCGTTGCTACTCGTTCTCGCCAAAGAAGTGAGTGCTGTGAGCAATCATCCTTGTCGAGAAGAATACGGGCGAGAGCCCACGCTGCCTCGTTGGTGGGGAATGGTTGATACAAACGTGTCATCAATTGTTCGCGCTGCCTCGTTCACGTAATTTGAAATGTTGAGCGCTTTTTTGATATGTGTGTTTGGTCGCAATGTATTTTTTTGAATCGTGATAAAGAGTATTCGCTGCTACACACTCGTGATTGATTTGGTTGTCCTCGCTTAGATTTTAGGGCTTGTTTAGCGTGTTGGTCACATTCGTGTCCTAAGTTATGCGCTTGTCAAATCTGCAAACATCCGCATAATGAGAAGCGTGTGAACTTGAGCTTGTTGGTACATATTCACATTAAAAAACAGCGGGAAAACTACAAGGACGAGACGGCGCTAGTCCTGTTTCATCTGTCTCGTCCTTGTAGTTTTCGCGATGTTTTTTTTTACTATGAATCCACATAATGCAGATGGCGCCGACTATAGCGATTGAGGAGCAGAACGGCGGTTCCCAGATTGCTGTCAACTCGATCGATACGAATTGAGCGAAATTACAGTAAATGTTCAGAATAGCTAAACAAAGTGAGAAGAGCGCTAACTTCGAATAAACTTCATTCGTAGAAACAGTGACTAATATACCTTTCAATTAAAGCACGTCAACAATTAATGGATATTAGTCTAAGTCAAGCACTGACAGCCTGCTCGCACAAGCTGGACGGAGTCCTAAAGTTACGTCGGCTTCAATAATTACTAGGGTCAGCATGTCACTCTTCTTGCAAACGACTGTACAAGTATAAACAAAAAAAGGTAAACAAAGAAGACCTGCAAGCGCGCAGTTTATGCATGTTGTACCAGCCAATTGAAGATCATGTGGCTATTGTTTTTAACAGCACAGAGCTTGCTTGCCTGCTTGACCCTTATTTCTTGGCTCTCACCCACTACGGGGGATTGGCCATGAGACCGGTGGTTAGTATAAGTGGGGAAATTTAGAAATTAGACGAAGGAAAAGGAACTAATCGGCCATGTGGAGTATATAGCAAAATTGAATAATTAATAACTTATGTACCAATAAAATAGGAATAGGCCAATCATATGGAATACATTGAAATTGCGCGAGGAAGTCCGATGTACCAAATTTTGATTGGGAATAATTAACAAGGAATAGTTCTTGTGTCCCTAACAAATTCGCATACGGCTAAGCAAATGTTCCTGTTGCTGTGACCCAGAGAGGATGCCCCAAGGGAAAGAATATTTTCAGAGTTAAGAATAATTCTTAAGTTTCTGAATAACATCTCGAAATGTTTTTCCTGAGGCTAGTGAAACGTTGGCAAGTCAGAAGTTATCGGTGTTTTCAGGTTCTGTTCTAGCTCGGCGTAAAGTTTCGACCCTACCACTATCATCATCATAAACGGTTTTGTGCTATACAATTTTGGCGGTAACGCGTTACAAGTAACGACGTTACCGGTAACCCGTTACTTTTTTCGGTACATTACTATTTCGTAACTGTAACGGGTAACGTACTTACGTTAACATTTTTTGGTAACGTGAGGTGTCAAGTTACTTTCTATTCCAATTATCCCGGGAGTCTCACACAGAACTACTTCGTCTCGTATGCGCCACATTCCCAGAGCTATCGTTATGTCGCAGCGGCGGACTACTATAGGCCTGCGAGGTGCTGACAACAGGAGTGTCGTCTAATGCGCTCCTAGAGCGGCTATTTACCTTAGCTGCGAACGTATTCACTAAGAAGCGATGCATGCTGTCCGACGACAGCTTAGAATTAGAGCTGTTGGTATAATTCTACAAGTTGTAGTTGCCAGCAAGCTGTCCCAGATGAATACAAAAAAAAAAAAATATATCATCCTCACTTGGCACGTGCCGTAAGAGTGACTTTCCAATTAATCTTTTTTTTTTCTTGAGTATAGCTCAACAGGTTTTCAAAATTTTAGGTTCCGACTATTCCGAAAGGATTTAAGTATAACGTGAGAAAATTTCAGCGTAATATCAGTATGATCGTTTCCCAGAAAAAGTGAATCAACTGTGGATAATTTTCGAAAAACTGATCATGAGAAAAACGCACTTTTACTTTTAAAAAGATTCGCGAAAATTGCTCGCAAAATAAAGCAATGACTACACTGTAAAAGCATTCCTAGTGGCACAATTGGCAATCAATGTTTATGAAAATGGCAGACAATGAATACACTATGTAGTCGTGGAGCAAGTAACAAAGCAAGAAGTACTTTCAAGTTGTCGGACCAGCGCGAAGGGGTCACAGACCTCACCGTGGAGCTCCTAACCACTGAGTCGTCAGACTTTCGTACCTGCGACGACGGACACGTCGCTAGGGAGCTGGTTTTGAAGCACGTGTACGGTGCCGCACGAATCTTCTCAAAGGTGTTTTTCAGCAACGAATGATTAGATTTTAGAAGCTGAACCGAATTCAAAGAAGAAAGCTGAAAATGCTCAGCTAGAAATAGCTCTGGAGGTCCCTTTGGCTCCGCTATAAATAGAGCTGTTCAGACAAGATGCCATCAGCCTCCCGTTCTCGTTTATAAAGCACGCTCGCGGTCTGGTTTGATATTTTCTCTGCTTTATTTATTACTTGCCCAATAAGTTTTCTTACCACTGGCAAGCTTAACTCGACAAAGAAAATGTAGGAGAATACACATTTTCGCGCTACCATTTAACCTGCAGTTTAACTAAACGCGAACGTTAGCTTCTTCCTATGAATCGCTTTTGTTTATCACTCGAACTTCCCTGAATGTTTTACGCAAACATAATTCTCTTCGAGGGCGACTACGTATTCGAACTCTTTTGTGGACGATATATCAATCATTCACAAATTTCTGCTACCTACAGAATGTATAACCAAGAACAGATGAACAAAATTATGCGAAGTTTGTGGACTTTTGATATATCTATTTCTCCTTACAACCGAGCTGAAATACAGGGCATAAGCTATGCAAAGCTGTGTTTAAGAGCTGGCTATTCTAATACAAGCACAGTTTTTTTTAGTGTTCATAAGGGGAAGAGAAAAAAGCTCCGCCAAGGTGTCTAGCGGTTATGACGCTCGCCTGCTGACCTGAAAGTCGCGGGATCGAATCCCGGCAGCGGCGGCTGCATTTTCGATGTAGGCGAAAATGTTTGAGGGCCGTTTACTTAGTTTAGGTGCACGTTAAAGAATCCCAGGTGGTCGAAATTTCCAGAGCCCTCCACTACAGCGTCTCTCATAAACATATCGTGGTTTTTGGGCGTTAAACCCCAGATACTGTTAATACAAGGGAGAAAAGCTGACAAAATAGTGATGTTTACTTGACCGTAAACATTTGCACGCAATTCCTTCCCTCTGGGAAGGAATTTTTAGGCGCAAAACAGGAACACTGACGAAATAAGGACACGGAAAAGCGCACTGCCTGACGTTACTACGCTGGCCGTTACTACGGCGGCGGTCTTCAGGCCTTGAAGTCTAGAGGGTGTTTAGCATATTCGCAATGCCCACGAACTATAGGTGGGGCGCTGTGCGATTCAAGATGGAGCCCAGAGGAGGGTCAATCCGTTTGTTAGCATAGAAAGTGGACGGACGGCCCGTGCCACTTTCACCGGATGAGGTCATGAACTGCACTGAAGTGGATATCAGGTCAAAATACTTGCCCAAACCATGGAAAGTGCGAAATGCTCGCTGCCTCTTTATTTACCGCGGTGTGAGAGGTTATACTTCGGCTCCGTTCCCGCGCATCAACGATGCTTACGAAATCCTGTGCATGCCGCAGAAAACGTATGAAATGAACGGCACTCCAAGAATACGTACTTTGCCTGCCTGTCGGATTTCCGTAGTAATAGGCAGCCAGCGAGTAACGCCATCGTTGCTGCGCAGGACCGCGTGTTAAGCGTGACAATGGTTTCTAAACATGTTGATCCGTCATCATTACCTATGTGGTGAGGAACGCGGAGTGCACAGTTGACTTCTCTCGAATGGTAGAGGTTGATGAGCACCTCGAAACGAATGCACACGCAAGCTCTTCGCAACGTCGAAGAATTTCTGAACAACGACGCCGTTCGATCGCTAATGCTCAAGTCATTTCGGAACTGAGCGGCGCGGCTTGAGGACGGGATTGCACGTTTCGCTTCCCGCTCGTCTAGCTTTTGCCAGCATGCGGCCACAAAAGTTGCGCTACGTGCATCGCATCAAACAAATTATGCTTTTATTTTGATCTCAACACTAATGTAACTCAAGTACAAAGTGACTTACGATGTGAAAAGCTTGCCGTGCAGTTAACCAGTAAAACACGTTAAAGAAAATCGCCCTGCCGTGTCATCATCGACGCTGCCGCTATCGGTGCTTTCACAGCCTTCAAAGACCGGTGAAAAATCCCTCGTCGTCAAGGCGCCGGTCTCTTTGAACATCACTGTCAAAATCAATCTAAATAATTTGCTCCCCGAGCTGCCTGTAGTAACGTCAGCTTCAATAATTACAAGGGTCAGCATGTCACACTTCTTACGAACAGCTGTACAAGTATAATAAAGGGATTGCAGGAGCGCAGTTTGTGCATGTTGTGCCAGCCAATTGAAGGTCATGTGTCTATCATTTTGAACAGCGAAGCTGTTCTAGCTCTGCGTAAAAAGTGTCGACCCGCTACTGTCTCATCATAAACGGGCACTGCCGCAGAATTGGGCAAGTCCTAGTACTT